>NC_064810.1:154305981-154340042 GCF_023721935.1 Panthera uncia
ATAAATTTGTAATGACCTAGCTTCAGAAGAGACTTAACACTATTCTGTAGTATCCTATTGGGATGGGACTTCAAATGGGTGTACATAGTAGAGAGGCAGGGAACATTGGGACCCATCTTGCAAGCTAACAACCACAGTTAATGACCCTTTCCTTAATCTGTAAAATCAGGGTTTGGGACAGGATTGAGAATTTTTCCTCTAACATTGGACAATTACATATTTTTGTGTTTTGGTCACAGAATGCACTTAATACTTGCTGAATTTTAAGATCTGTATTTTAATTATGACTCATGTGTGAATTCAGTGTAATTTACTATTTATGTTCTTAGAGCCATTATTAATGTAGAATGATTATTTTCCTTTAATTAGGTATTATTTCAAAAAGTTCCTAAACCAAACATTTCTTGTTCTCTGTATTCTATTCTCAGGACACAGGGGCAAATCTGTGTTGTTCTTAAGGATTTACTTTAATGTTTAAATTTTCTAGTCTATCAATCACTGAATTTTCAGCCCAATCTCTTAGGTTTACATTCACTGCATGATATAATATTCAATCATAATCCTGAGGTTCTGTGGCAATAGAAATCAATGGAAAATAATACCATTTATTATATTAAATATTTTCTACTTTAGCAATTTACTAGTAATTAAAAACAAAAGTTAAAAAGTCTATGGTTTCCTGACATAGTAAATACTCAATAATGGTTTCCTAAATCCCAAATATAACATGCAGAAGATAATTTCAAAGTCAAAAGACTAGAATTTAGTAACAGAAAAAGGCACAAAGGGCTGGGGCTTTGACCCTAGTGATGTTCATTTAATTACGGACTCACTTACTCAGCAAATACAAAATCTGTGTCTGGTGTAATCCTGTCCCTAAGAAGCTTCTCGTCTGGTGGTCACGGACAAATATCTTTGATCTTAGTGAGCCGACAATATAGTCTTTAATATCCTAGAATATTTGGTTAAAAAATAAGTAAACAGATGCATTCATAACAGCCCGGGCATTTTCCTAGAAAAGGAAGGCCTGCTTTCACACATGCTTGCCCTCAAGGCAACATCATTATTATTCTAGTACAGAATCTGAGGTTGGAACTCTTAGAACTTTTACTATCTTGCCAGAATATACATTTTTTTTCTTTTAAAACATATAGTTTTTATGGGCAAAAGAGGCGAAAGGGATTGAGAGCACACTTGTCATGATGGGCACTGAGTAGCACAGAGAATTGTCGAATCACTGCACTGTGCACCTGAAACTAACACTGTATATGATTATACCAGAAATAAAAAATATACACATGGTTGTAAGCATTCTGAAATCTCTAAAGTAATGTGCTGTAAGGTGAACTTTTTTCTTTACAAATGCAGACACATTTTGATGACAAACGTGAGCCAGGGTCAAAGCACAGGGTGTCACCTGGGCAGCACCGTGAACTCGAAGCCGTTCCACGTGGAACAGAACCGTCCTCTCGGGCGTCCTCTGCCCACCGTGCTTCCAGTTTACCTACATGTTGGCTAGGAAAATGCTACATTTTATTCTGTTTCCTGGCCTGTTCGGTAATTTCCCCAAGTAAAAATAGCTCTGGTTCTCATTTGGCTAGATTTCTTACATCTGGGGAAAAAACTAAGAGCTACAATTTAAAATTTTGCTTAGAAAACCAGGGGAATGAGATGAGCAACAAATTCCAACCCTGTTTACTAGAGAAGACAAAAATGATCAGAGGCTTTCTGGAGCTTTAGTGAAGCATCTTATTTCAACGTCTATCGGCTCTGTGTACCTTACAGCACGCTTCTCCAGCGAGAACAGAAAATGCAGGGGAAAAATGTCTACACATCAGTGGTAAGAAGAGGGTTGATGTAGAGTCTAGATACTTCTCGCAAAGTAAAAACGACTTTAGAATTCTGTCTGGCTTGATTTGGGTTTATTTGACCATCTTTTGGGAGCCACCTTGTCGCTGATATCAAGCACAGTCTTTTTGGGGGAAAAAGCACAGAACTTGGGCTTCATTAGGGCTCGGGTATGGGGACCTGAGGAAGTGCTCGGACCCGAGTCCTCGGAGTGCCCTCTCTACCTAGTGATCCCAGAAAGGCATATGACCCAGCTGTTTCCATTTTCGCCAGAGGACCTATTGTAAGGCTCCTCTTTTCTTGTCCAAGGACGTCACCTGTCATTTACTTAATACATTAGCTTCTCAACTACGTGGGAGTCCACAAACGCAGTTTGAGGGGGCGGAGATGTGTTCAGAGTCTACTGGGCGTCAGGCCCTGTGCCGGAGGAGGGAACGCAGGGGTGAAGAGCCGCCTGGCCGGGTGCGGCGGGGTGGGGGGGGAGGCACAGAGGTGGGTACCGGGCCCCCGTGCCACGCGGCAGCGGGGCGCTCCCCCGTGAAGCCGAGGGCCGGCTGCCAGGAAGCAGGGCGCTTGGGGACTGTCACCAGTGCACCTGCCAGTCCCTCCACTACGGCTGCTGCCCAGCTGCGTGCGGGCCGTGAAAACGGGGAGTCGCGACCGTCACCTAAACCGGTCTCATGGCACCAGTTTCCCGGAATTCCTTCCCGGCGGGCCCAGCGACCCAGGGCCCCCGAGCTTGAGGGGGTCCCTGCCCTGCTTCGCCACCCTCGTCTCTCCCTCCCCCCTCCCCCCCAACACACACACACACGCTGTGTCTCATTGGAGCCTCGCTCTGACCACGCGCGGTGGGCACCACCTCCCAGGGCCTTGCTGTGTTGGGGAGATGCCAACACAAGAGGAGGGGAGAGGTCCGCTCGGAGGGGCCACCCCAGGTCTCGAGGCCCCGTAGCCCGCGAGGCCGGCACCCGGCTTGGGGCCCTGGGAGATGGGCCGTCCATCCTTGAGGACTGAGGCCGCGTCTGGCACCGACGGCCAGTGCCTTTCTCGGAAGCCGGTTCTCTCTCCGGACTCCTTTCCTCCTGACCCGCACGCTGGGACACCAGCCTGTGACTACACATTCAACAGTCCGGCGAAACTCTCCCTTAAAAGCCGGGTTTACCCACCCTGACTCGAGAGCACAGAGGCAGGGCAAGGGAAGTTCAGAGATGACTGCTAAGTGCCGGAAAGGGTTTAAATATACTTCCCTCTAGGAAACAGAGACGGGCCTTGAGCCCACTGACCCGCTGGCCCAGCCCGGCAAGGGTCCCACACCTGTTTCGAGGTCCTCGAGGGCCATACTTAGCACCGTGGGCTCCTCTTAGAAGTCTTTATCTTGTTCTGACTGATTTCGGAGGCTGTCATCTTTCTGAAAAGCCGCGTCTGGACCCAGCGCCCTGGCTTCTGTGGGTGGTTGGCCCTGGGACGCCTGGCTGCCCGGAGGCCGGTTGAAGTAGGAGCTGTTCTGAGGACGTGGGGTCCTCGCGCTCTAGGATGCTGAGTGGCTCCTTCCTATTTTTAACTAGATCTCAAAATTACCGAGAACTGAGCACGTCAATTTGAAAAGAAACAAAAGGGTGTCGCGAGGATGATATTTACTCTCTGGAATTCTTGCAAAGGTCTTACCGACTGGAACCTGACTCTCTGAGAATTCTGTCTGCAGAGCAAACCATTTTATTTTCTCCAGTTTGCCTCTCACCTTCACGTACATCTGACCTGCCTGTGTACTTAGAAATGCCACAGTTCCCTATCTGACCCCCACGAAGGACCTGCCCTCAGTACCTCTCCTTTCGTCTGTCCCCTCCCACCATGGCTAAGAGGAACAGCTACCATGCACAGAGCACTTCTCCAAATGGCTTCAGGGCTCCTGCAGTAGAACAGCGCTGGGCAAAATGGCAGATTTCTGGGCCTTCGCACAGAGCACGCAATCCAGCCCTTCGTTTCATAAAACAAACACTGAGGTGCGAAGAGGCCATCTGCCTCATTTATGGTGGCAGACCCTGGCCCAGACCTTGCTAGCTCTTGGCACTCCCCTGAACATGCTTGGGATCTATCTTTGCTGGGGATTCAGGATTAGGGGGCGGGGGGCGGGCACTAAAGCAATAGGAGGGGTTTTTTACATGTAGGTGCCTGGGCCCCACCTTAGATCTAGGGAATCTGACTCTTCAGGTGTGGGGCCCAGGCACATGTGTCTTTATCTAAACTTCTCCATTCAAGATGCACTGCCCAATTTAAGAACGGACTTAAATTTCTCAGTCATGTTTTGTCCGTAGAATGAGAACCTGAATTGAAAAGTAGTGATTCCAACGTAAATTAAACATAAAATACTAATTATTCAAAAGTAATAATTTCTGTTGACAATTTTACCGTCGATTTCTGGTCACATGACAGTGAAAGAGCCCAGGGATGGGCTAGGTAGGCATTAATGAGATTTATTCCAAAATATGTCTTCAATAACTCCAGTTTTGACCTGGGGCCCACTGACTGACCAGAGGACACAGCAGAAGCCCTCTCTGCCTTTGATGTACGGGCAGAGCCCCGTGAGTTAGGCTCTACTTATTCACAAAGCAGATAGTTAAATGTCAGTTGAAAGAAAGAGAAGACAAATTCTACATCCTAGAAATGTCAATAGTTCAGCGAGTAAACTGAAGACGTGCCAGTTCATCTGAGTTTCTGAAAAGCATTAAATGGGCGACCTTTCCTATCTAGGACCTTCTGGGCTTCTCAGGACCTCTGCACAGTGAGGCTCAACAGGCAACGTAACAAATGTCTGTCTCAACTGACAGAAGCGTGAACCTCTGTGGCCCGTGCTGTAGTGGTGACCACACCACGAAGCCCGGGCCGGCACGAGGTGGGACAGGAGAGGGGCAGCTGCCACAGGCTCCACCGTCCAGCCTCCGTCCCAGGTCAGATTTTCAGATCGTGATTTCAACACAGTATAGTGGAGAGAGGAATGCTTCTACTTGGTTTGTGGTTCCAGGCCCTAAGGAACCCCGAGCACAGCACTCACCACCCCTGTCCACTCGATGGACCGGAGACATCTGAGCGGCACACATGTGAATTTAAGATCATCTCTAGTGCAAGCTGGCTAAGAATGTCCTGTTTTAAGGCATTTGAGAGATATGCGGACTCAAAACCTGTAGGATATTTCTGTCCCTCCAGAACCTTAATAGCAAAATCAGCACCAAAATCACGTTTTCTTAGAAGGTGATATTAATCACAGAATCACATCTATGGCTTAAGAAAAAAGCCCAAAGGGACTTAAAATCTTTTAGGCTGTTTTCTTCTTTTAAAATAACATGCGACAGGGAGGGGCGCCTGACTGCTTCAGTCAGTACAGCATGGAACTCTTGATCTCAGGGTCATGAGAGCAAGCCAGACATTGGGCACAGAGCTCCCTTTAAACAAACAAACAAACAAACAAACAAGTAAAATACGAGACAGAATTTTGGTTAGCGCTTCATCTTTCAATGACGACGAGTGTAAATAAATTTTGCCTTTGAATTAGGGCTTTGTTTCGCTGTCAGGTAGGGTGTGATGGGAAGCCAGGGGAAGCCAGGAGCTGACATGATCTGACAGATCACTGTCCACAGCGAACACTCACACCTCTGAGCCCCCCCAGAGCGAGCACAGCAGCCCTGCAGTGGGACTTCTAGGTAGATGCATTTAGTAATACGAGACACGTTAATATCCAACATCATTACAGAGCCTTTGCTTTTCCGACAAATGCATGGCAATGTGCCATCCTGATCGAGAGGAAAGCCTCACTCGCATGAAGCAGGATCTCACCTTGACAAGGAATTCAGGGGTGCACAGGTGGCCAGGGGGTTGTTTGCCCCAACGTATGGAACCTCGCTAGAAATGCAGTCGCTGCAGAAACCTGATTTACCAAAGCTCTTCCTAAGACAGTGCTATACAATTAAAATACGTTTTTGCTTACATACCCCTGAAAATGTTTGGGTGCCATGTGCCCTCCCATACTATTTTATGTTGACATCTAAAATCTTCACCATGGGGGCCCTTGGGTTGGTTCGTGTCCGACTCTTGGTTTCAGCTCAGGTCATGATCTCGTGGTTCGTGAGTTCAACGCCCCCCACTGGGCTCTGCACTACGAGTGTGGATCGTGCTTGGGACCTTCTCTCCCTCTTTCTCTCTCTGCCTTCCCCCCCCCCTACCATGCATGCTCTCTCTCTCCCTCTCAAAATAAATGAATAAACTTTAAAATAAAATATTTAAAAACTTTCACCATAAATTAGGTAGTTATGAAAATGTATCTTCTAGCTTCCTGTAGATATTGCATATTACCATAGTGTAAATATTAAAAATAAACTATTAGCTCACTCTTTTAAAGATGTCCAAGAAATACCACAGGGATGTGATATCCACCATCACCTATTTAAGAAGTAGATGGATACCCTCTTCATTAATAGTAACAATTTTGTTTTTCCTTTTTTTCTCCTCTTTGAAATCATATTTTCTTGCCATTTCTCCCAAAGGATTTTATGCTAATAATTTTTTTTTCAGCCTGAAAGTGTCAATCATGGTCATACTTTAATAATATGCTCATAAATAGAAATTTAAACGTTTAAAAAAGTTCCATGACTATAAATCTCACTGTGAGTGTTTAAAATTTTCTTCCGGACCACTGGTCATCACAAGTATTCCTGGTGCCTAAGTGGTAAAAATCGCATACATAGAATGCACATATTCATAAGCAATTATTGGACATAAGTTCCTGGATACATTTTGGAAATGCACCTTTTAAGGAGATGAATTTGGCTGTGGCAGGCGGGAGGGTGGGTGCCTTTACAGAATGCAGTTTAGCCCCTGACACCTCCATTTGGCAAGCTTCTCTCTCAGGGGGGAGGCTTTCACCGTGGGGACAAGGCACAGGGAGGACAACTGTTTGAAGAGAGGCGGTGTGGCCCCAGACAGCCCGGGAGGAACCACAGGGCACCCGGGCCTCCTACGACCACATTTGAGGAAAGAGGGTGAGTGTAAGATTGGGGATCTGAACAACGAGGCCGTTACAACTGTCTGTGCCCACATGCTTGTCACAAGTCTAAGGAACCTGGCTGTGGGGTTGGGGGGGGGGGACTGTGCTCTGCCCCCACCAGGTTGCTGACTTTTCTGCCCCTCACCCCTAGAGTTTCGGCCTGTCCTTTATTTTCTTTTAATTTTTATTAAACAAAAAAATTTTTTTTACTCTTTATTTTTGAGAGAGAGACAGACAGAGTGCAAGTAGGGGAGGGCAGAGAGAGAGGGAGACACAGAATCCCAAGCAGGCTCCAGGCTCTGAGCTGTCGGCACGGGGCCTGACGTGGGGCTTGAACTCACAAACCGCGAGGTCATGACCTGAGCCGAAGTCGGACGTTCAACCGACTGAGCCACCCGGGTGCCCCTCAGCCTCTCCTTTAAATGGGAGCTGAGCAAGTCCTCTGAAGTAGAGTGGGGTGCCAAATTCAGGGGGCCTGCCCTCAGCCTTGGTCTTACCCTGACGTCATTTCAGGTCCACTGAGGACTTTACAGACAAATCCCACTGCGCCTCAACATCGCCTCTGGGTTTCCACACTTGAGTCATGCCTTCAAACTTCAGGTGCAAAACACGTTATGTGAAAATAAATTTTACTCCAAAAATTTCACCCGATGTTTACACTTTTTTTTCCAAGAAGAAAACCAACAACATATAGGAATGTTTGTAAAAAGAACGAGGAAGGAGGAGGAAGAATGCGTGAAGGATGCTCTTAGGGGAGTCTGAAAATGGCATTAGGGAACTTAAGTAATTGTTCAAACCACCAGCACGAGGGAGGGTTCATTCCTTATTTACTTACATTAGTGTTTCAAGTGCAGAAAAGCATACAGGTAACAAATGGCAACTAATCCCCCTCCCGAAGAATTCCTGTTGACCTTAAAAAAGTAATACACGTGCATGGCCAGAAAATTCAAACCGTATGTAAAAGAGAACTCTTGATCCCTCCTCAAAGGTAACTACTGTTCAGCGTTTCCCAGGCGCCCTTCTCCCCAAAAACACATCTGCATTTGTCCATTTTTCTTCCCTTCCTTCCTTCTCGTCTTCAAAAGTGAGCTCAAATTTGTTCTCGACCCTGCTTTCTCCACTTGATAAAATGGCAACGATGCACTCATACACGCACACGTGTGCACAGCCTCCAGCACAAAGAGATCTTTTCAAGAAGCAGGCTCACAGAACTTTTTCATATGGAACCACTATCAGACAACAATTATTTTCATCTGTCTCCTACTGAGTTTGGCTGTCTCAGGGTTCTTGCTAATGGAGATGTTTCGACACCTGCATTTTGGTCTACTTTGCGGTTAGAACGGTTACCCTAGCGAGAGTCTTGGTAATCTAAATTTTGATTCAACTGCATTCGAGAAAGGTTAAGCCAATTCACACTTCTGTCAAGTACATAAAAGTGTCCCTTTCCCCATACCAGACGAGAACAGATCATCACCCAACATTTGGCAACAGAACGTGTAAAATGCGGTATTTCACTGCTGTGTGACCTTATGTTTCTTTAACTGTGAGTGAGGCTGAATACCTCTTCTTATGTTAACTTTGATTACTGGACTGTCCTTTTAAATGAGTTTATCAAAATTCTTTAACGTTTATTCATCTTTGAGAGACAGAGTGAGACAGAGCACGAGCGGGGAAGGGGCAGAGAGAGAGGGAGACACAGAATCCGAAGCAGGATCTGAGCCATCAGCACAGAGCCCGATGCGGGGTTTGAAATCACGAACCGTGAGATCAGCGACTGAGCCACCCAGGCGCCCCTCAAAATTCTTTTTAAATTAAAGATATTAACCGTTTTTCATGCAAGTATCTCCCCAGTTTGTCCAATTTATCTGTTGAGTTTTGTCTCTTTCTCTTTTGTCACAGAGAAGTTTTAAATTGTCATACTTTTTTATCTGTTAACCATCTAAATTTTGCAGGGTGGTGGTGGTAAGAGGTGTGTAAGGAATGAGGCGAAACAAACTACAATAACTTCCCCCAAACAATTGTTTGTCATCAGACCATGTAACCGCAGTCTTTTTCCCCACTGCCGCAGAATGTTAATTTTACCATACGCTGAAGTCCCAGTTTTATTTGGGTCCATTTACAGACTCTGTATTCTGCCGATCTGTTTCTTCCCTAATTCAAAATGGACTCAATTGCTATAACTATCGTATTATTCAGAATACATTTTAATATCTGGCAGGGCTAGAGGCCTCATTTTTCTTCTTTTACTCAGAAATCTCCTTGCTATTCTCAAACGTCTGTTTCTATATACTTCAATTAGCATCAAATTTTCACAAGATTGAATCTTTTGGTCCCAGCAGACTTTTAAAAATACTCTTGATATAGATTATCCAAATTGTTTTGATCAATTACTGCCTAAAGGTTTTATAGTTTGGCCTCTTCAGTAAATGAGACTTTTTCTTCAATAATATCTTCAAATGGCTGTCCTTTCTTGTGAAAGGAAACAAATAATTTTAGATGACTCTTGTAACCTTACCAAGTTTTCCTATTTGTTTCCAATTATTTATCTCGTGGTTTTTGGATATATAACCCTATAACCTTCAAGTAACGATACACTTGCGTCTTCCAGGTTACTTGACCTCCTATTTCTTCCTCTTGTGTAGCTGTGTTGGCCAGCACCCCCAGATCGACGAGAAGTGTCCGAGGGGGTAACAGGCTTCCCGACACTGCTGTGAGTGCTTCTGGTCCCTCACTGCTGAGCACGACGCCCGGCGTTTACGACTCAAGCACACCGGCTAGGTGAACCTGTCCCCACCCAGGAGACCTCGGGAATCTAGTCTCCTCCCCGGCTGCGTCCAGCTGGTGGACGCGCACTCCTCCCTCTTCTCTGTACTCTTATCGCAAGTCTTATTCTGGGGACACCCTGCCTCACTGGGGGCACGCTCTGCTCCCGTGTGGGGACTCCCGCCTCGTGGACCATCCTGGAGCCCCTTGCTTCTATCAGAGGGTCAGCTTGGATGGGTCCCCCTTTCAATTTTTTTCCTCCCAGCTCCCCAGACATAAAAAAAAAAAAAAAAAATTCCTGTATAAGGTGGTTTGGTAGCCTAACGGACTGTGTGGGTCAGAACCCGGGTCCCGGACCTAGAGTCTGTCTTCTCAGATGACACCGCCTTATTGATTTGCTCATTGGTTTAGCTGCTACGTATCGCTGGAGAGAACTGGCTCGGGCACGTAGGAGTCTGTCTTCCTGCTCACACTCTGCTGCAATCGAGAGTCGGAGTGAAGACCTCCAAGCATCGTCTTTGAGGAGAATACGGAGATCACTGGCAGAAGCTGCTACTTCCAGGGCGTTTTCTGATGCTTTCGCCCACACGTTGTCATTCCCCCCTCACTCTCTGCAATATTATGCAAGATTCTATTTACTCAGTTCCCCTCGTTTAATGCTTCTGCAGAAGGCCGACTTAGAAACGGTGGGGGCTGCTCCAGGGCAAGTCTTGGAAATCCCGGCCTTGTTCTTCTGCTGAATGCTAGCTCTATTCTTTAACATCACTTGGATATTTTTTTCTTGCCTAGTTTAGTTCCCTGAAGCTATCTGTTGTTCATATTATTAGGATTTTGGTTTTGTTACACCGTCCTAAACTGTAGTCCTCTGTATTTATTTGAGCTAGTAACTTCAAGGGCTGAAGGAAATGCTGAGAGCGAGTCCTCTAAATTATGGCCCCCGGCATTTGCTAAAGAAATACATAGACTTTCAGGACAGTTGCCTTTACCTGCTGCTTGAGTGCCTCCAAAGACTCAAATTCCAATCGGGCCAGTTTCATCTGGATATGCCGTGGTTTATCAGGTATGGCAAATGCAAGTATAAACTTTAAAGCCAGGAGTGCATGCTGAAAACAAGAAAGGGTACATGTTGATATGGCACATTAGACCACATGTGCAATGAAACAAAACAGTAACTAAGCAATCTGTGATTCTCCTCGTTAACCTTGGGTAATTTCTAATTACTGGCCTGCGACGTATCAGAAATCAACCAGGCCCAAGAGTTATATTTAACCCACTCCCTTGTGGCCCATCATTAACCAGTGTCTTCCTTTGCTTTATTCTTTTAAAATCAGTTATTCCCTTAAATTGATACCATATGATACTTTCAGTGCTCTAAAGGAAAATGAAATTCATTCTGAAAAGTCTTTCACAAAACTTTTTCTACCTGTGTCTAATCTCTGAATGTACCTTAGCAGACACCATCGGCAGACTCATTCTATTCTTTGCCCGGTAGCGTCCTCCCTGTGCTATGCTTCTGGCTGAGTTACGTGAAATGTACAGGCATCTTCAACACCTTGAATCCTCTGCATCCCCAAAGGTGCCCGGTGCAGTTTCCTTCATGAGATGATAATCAATAAATACTGATGAACTGATTGACTGCAATGTAGTGCCTTATGCTGCTGACTCCTTACACTGTAGGGCAGGTATACAGAATGTGTCCGTTATAACATGGGAAGCTTAGGACCCTCCTACACCAAAACATAGAAAGGTTCTCTATACTATAATAATACAGGGTTTGTAATTATGCTTCTTCCTCTGCAGAAAAGAAGAAGCCAACAGGATTGCTTCCTTTGGTAAGCCTGCTCTTCGAACGCACAGCCTCGACCTACTGATACGTCTCCAATTCCGGCATCATCTTGTGATCCAGCATCAACACCCACAGGAGTCTCGACGATCAAAAGAATAAAGTTGCCTCTTTGATGACAGCATGAATTACTAAATATTAAAAGCTGTGAAATGATTTTTAAAGGTAAGAAATAATTAAAAGGCGTTTCGGAAATCAGTGAAGGAAGTGGAACAGGCTCTAAGAAGTGTTGCATTGAATTACTGACCGAAAAAGAAGACAGCTGAAAGACATTCGATGGATTCTTTACTGTGATATTTTCAAAAGGAGGTTGAAAGACGAATACCGTGTGGCTGTCTCCTGGGAGCAGCACGAACTAATGAAGGAAATCGGCATCGTGCCCTAACAAGCAGTGACTCAATCCTGAAAATGGGCGCAGCCTCAGCACAGGCCAGGCGCTCCTGGTACAAACGAGAGGTCCGGGGTGGGCCAGGCCGCCTTCGCTGCAGTGTGACTGCCGTGACCAGAGAAGACACTTGGAAGGCACTGACTAAGTGTCTACAGGGTGAAAACAGGCAGGTGACACAGCACGGATCAGATGACACCATCTGTTGTAATTCTGAACTAATTGGGTTAAAGGAACAGGAGCCTGGATAAAATCGACAAAGAAGAAATAAATCATTCAAAAAGGTATACTGTGCTATTATTTCATTCCACTGGAGTCCTGACATATAATTTTATAGAAGACTTAACCTCTTTAGTAGAAACACTAGACAAGAAGTAAACAAGTGAGCAGATGAAAAGAACCCTTCCACGTTTTCCAGACGTGGTGGTCCTCAAACTGCCAGAGCCCCACCACGAGCCAGCCACTGGCCTCTTCCAATCCCCTAGCAAGTCTGCACCCGCTTTCCCTTCTGTGCAGTCTCAGAGGGAAGCGGTGGGAAAAGGACCCTGCCAAGGTCTCCCCTCGGATGCAAGGTGCCGGAAGATGTGTCAGCTCAACCGGGACTGGTTACCAGGCCGCTGAGCAAGGCTGCCACAGACCTCGAGGTGCTCACAGCGGCCGTACGAACTGTCCATAACCCTCGTGAGTTACAATCACTGGTATTTATTAGACAACATTAGTTAAAATAGGAAGTCGTCTTAACATGGTTAAAACATTTACGTAGCAATGAGCTTTTATGAGCTCTGTAGCTCCTTTTCCTAAAATTACTTTATAATAAATGTTTCTAAAGGCTCTTATGCAGACAACTCAGTTTCTTCTGAACTATATTTGCAAAACAGGTTCCTCGTAGAGCTGCTTGTTCGAAGCTTTTGCCTTCCCGCGGAACACCGCCAGGGTCATGCTCCTTGCAGAGCTGCACGCAAACCGCGCAGCAGAACCCCCTTTAGCCGGGTACCAGCACCTTGAAAGCCAGAAGGGAAGGCGCTGTGCCCATCCTCTCACGTTTATTAGTGACCAGGGTGCTCGACGCGGGCCTAGGAGACGATGTCCTGGTGCACAGGCTGGAGGAGAAGACGAGTCATCCTGGGCCATCCTGAGGTCACGTGTAGGGGCTACACACACTGGCAGTTGCCCCAGTGTCTAGCAGTTCGGAGAGGGCTTCCCGAAGGAAGTATGTTGGAGCAGAGACAGACAGGAGGAGGGGCTGGCTGGGAAAGGGGGAGGAGCTAACCCAGAGAGGGAACAAGGGCACTCAGGGACGGTGGGGCTGGGGGACAGGGGAAAACCGAGGCACCGGGAGCTGAGTGAGGAGTGAGGAGGCATCGAGGCACCAACCACTCACGGCACGGAGCGCGGACAAGTGCAGAGGCCACAGAGAGGCGGGCAGGTCGGCAGGGTGAGCTGGTGTGTGTGACAGCAACGGGCTGGGGCCTCCAGGAACGAGCGGAGGGCTTACCAGCAGAGGACCGGACAGGCTTCCGCGGCCTTACGATGCGCGCAGGATGAGGGGCAGGCCGGAGGGAGCTATGGGGAGCAGAGGCCCACGTGGGCTTTTAGGTGTCCACAGGACATCTGAGCAGAGAGGCTCAGGAGGCAGTGGGGTAGAGGGGTCTCACGTTCCCGACGGGGCTGGAGGCAAACAGTGGGAGTGGCTGGGGTACGTGCATAAACGGCACACAGAGTCACGGGAACGGGGGGGATCCGCAGGGACACACGGCGAGGGAGAAAGGACGAGACGAGGCAAGAAGACAGCACAGGGTGGACCTGACGGAACGAGACGTGTGTGATGAGCAAAAGAGGGAGGCCTGGCAACTGGCTTGAGAAGCAGCAGGTGGGGGCAGGCTGAAATCCAGCAGGTTCTGGAGTTACAGAAGCGAAGGGGAGAGAAGGAAGCCAGTCAAGGTGGGCACAGGAAGGTCAGCCACATGGAGGCTGGGGGGAAACCTGTGGCTTTAACACCAGGCGGCCTTTGGCGACTCTGGTGGGAGTGGTTTCAGCTGAGTGGGGGCCACAGAAGCAAGACCAAGGTGGACTGAGAAGGGCCTGGGAAGCAAGGCTGGAGAGAGGAGGGCCATCCACAGAGTTCAGTTCAGGAAGTCTGGAAGGAGGGAGAGTAAGAGAGAAGGTGGTAGCCGGAGGGAGACCTGGGCTAGCCAGGAGTTTGGGTTTCAAACGTGCAAGTTTAAACGGTTTTAAATGTGTTAAAGGGTCAAACCTAAGTTCAGTGATTTTAAACGTGGAAGTGCAAAATGCTTTGGCAGAAGGAACCGAGAGAATGGTAAGAAGACCCTTGGAAGAAAAGTCTCAGCACAGACCAGGCTGACGTGCAAGGCAAGGGCTTAGCCACACACGGGAGGTCTGACACTGTCGGGCTGAGGAGGGAGGGTGGCCTCAGGGGAAAAAAGGCATTGGGGGCACTCATTTTAGAGAAGAGAAGTACTTTAAAAGAAATTTATTGTTCAGAATATGCACCTCATACTTAAAATGAGGAAGGACAGGTGAGAATCCCACATAGCGTTCTCCTTTTTCTTTTGCAGACCTAACCTTAAAGCATCACTAAGTGTCTTTTCCTTAAGAAAGATCGTCCAAGACAGAAAAAAAAAAAAAGTGTCTTAAAGAGCAAGACAAAAATGCCAATTTTATTAATTAGATCAGAAGAAAATCTATCAACATCTTGACAATGACGATGGTTTTCTTTGGATGGTTGGCAATGTGGGCAATCTCTTTATCTTTAGTCTCTAACAAACATGCATTATTTTGTTTTCTTTTCCCACATTTTATTTTTTGAGTTTGTACTTTAATTCCACTTCACATAGTGTTCATATTAGTTTCAGTGTACAATTTAGTGATTCAACATGTCCATACGTCACCTGGTGCTCATCACTAGTGCCCTCCTTAACCCCCCATCGCCTATTTCCCCCGTCCCCCACTCCCCTCCCCTCTGGTAACCGTCAGCCTGTTCCCTAGAGTTAAAAGTCTGTTTCTTGGTTTGCCTCTCTCTCTCTCTACCCCCATGCTTGTTTGTTTTGTTTCTTAAATTTCACATATGAGTGAAGTCATATGTGATTTGTCTTTCTCTGAATGACTTGTTTCACTTGGCATAATACTCTCTGGCTCTATCCATATCATTGCAAACGGCAAGATTTCATTCTTTTTTGTGCCTGAATAATATTCCATTGTATATGCAGACCACCTCTTCTTTATACATTCATCCACTGATGGACACTTGGGGCGCTTCCATATCTTGGCTACTGTTGATAATGCTGCTATAAACATCGGGGTGCGTGTCATGTATCACTCGTATAAGGGAAAAAACACTTCTGTGAAAAGAACTCGAGGATCCCTCATGCTGGGGAAGGTCACTGAGAAGACATGACCACTACTGGACCCCCGAGCTAGACCTAGGTGACGAGGTTGCTCCCTCCCTTCCTTGTCCTTGGAATGTGGGAATGAGGTTTGCCTTTCCCGCTCCCAGAAGTTGCTCCAAGGACATCGCCTTGAGACGGTGATGGGGTGTTGAGAACACCTTGCACAGATTAGTTGACTAAACCCAGTTAAGGTCTCTGTTGATAAAAGTTTATGAAGACTTTTAAGATGTGGCGGGCAGATGCGGGGATCCACTCGTCTTGCTGCCACCCAAGACAAGCCTTGTATATAAGTTCCCTTTGCTTATTAAACCTGCCACCTTCCAACCAGGAGTGGCCTGCCTCTCTCCTCCGTCTCTCCCTGCCATTTGCAGTCAGGGGCCAGTTTCAGATTATACTCGGGAAGCTCCCGAGAGGGTTGCACACCAACACTCACTTGAACAAATTACATATGCTCTGCCAGGCTCCTAACCCCACCTCGTTACAACTGCCCATATGCCCAGTAAACAGGCCAAAACCAGACAACTTGCAGCCCAGCGAGTCTGGCTTTTCATCTGGAGTCTAGGAATAAAAGAAGTTGTGAAAGCGGTCACTTTGCATTCATTCATTCTGCAAATATGTAGTGAGCACTGACACACAGCCAGACTGCTTAGACGGTGGCCTTCCTCTACCTCTTCCTTCCCTCCCCAAATCTGTCACACTGACCAAGCCCGCACCCCGCCCTGCTTTGCGACACTCCCAGAAGTGCCACCAATCATGGGTTTGTTCGGTTTAACATCCCGCTGGGAGAGTAAAGAGCATCGCCATTCACAGGTTAACTATCAATTAATTTAATTAGCCGGTGCTCATGGTCGCGAGGGCTCTCCGGCCTCCACCCACCCCCGATACTCCTCTGAGTGCTTGGAAGTCAGGGGAAACACCGCAGCAGCTTCCGCAGTGGGGTACTGGCTTTGAGGAAGAGGAGTAAACAGAAGCAGAAAGGAACCAACACTGTCTCAATGGTCAGGGAAGGATAAACTAGACAGCTCGCCTCCACTGCCTTCTACTTACTGATCTTGTGTCCAGGATCCAGAGTTCAAGTTGATGGATTAAGTAAGCACTTGTGGGCCTGGAACCCTAAATAACGGTTGTAGCGCTATGTTTCAAAAAATCAATGTTTAAAATGTTGTTTATATTTCCTCTACAGCAAATATGTCTCAAGGCTGGGAACTGCTTTATGCTAACTGAACTGAGGGAAAAAAAAAAAGTACAAAAAACATTTTAGCTATTTCTACTTGTTTTCATAAATGAAAGCAAACCGAAGATAAAATGCAAATCTATTCAGATTTGAAGAAAAATGTATTAAAAAATGAATACTTGGGTTGGCTTTTCATAGCCTGTCTATGAAAAGAGAAGACGTTTTCTGGGCCGTAATTGTGATTCTTTCTTCATCGACATTTTTCTTTTAACGGAAAACTCACAAAATTTTATCCTAAACAAAGTAAAGAAGAAAAGAAACAGTAGGGGGCAGGGTGGGAAGATGGGCAGAATTTTAAAAGTAATAAATACAAAGAAGTCGGCTCCCCACTACAGTATGCTTCAAGTAATGATTACAGGGTGTCTTAGCTGGGAAAGGACAAAAGGACAGGACCAGAGAAAACGAGCATGCAGAGCGAAGTGCTTCCCAGAAGCACAGTAGTGCCTACGCTACCATCAGTGCCACTCACCTCTGGTCACCACAAGGGCGTCAAACACTCGGGAGTCTTGTGGCAGGTGCACAGAGTGAGCAGAACCATTTTATTTTACAACAACTAGAAACTACGATACGATCTATAGCAGCAGCTGTGTCTGTAGCCACCAACCCTCTCTCTCATGAAACACAGAATGCAAATCCGAGATGAGCTCTTGGAATTCCGAAAAGCTAATTTGATCTCTACGGTGGAATGTCTGCCATGCTACCTCTTTCCACGCGGGGCCCAGCCACCAAGGAATAAAAGAAACTCCAAAAAAGCATCCTCTGCTGATTACCACATTACATGCCAGATGCCAATTAATAAGAAATGATTAGTGGATCGGATCCAAGATTCAAAACAATTTATGGAATTAGGCTCTTGAGGAAAAAATCCTCAGGAGAACAGAAACACAACATACCAAAATCTATGGGTGCCAGCAAAAACAGTTCTAAGAGGGAAGTTCATAGCAATATAGGCCTGCCTCGAGAAACAGGAGAAATTCAACTTAACAATTTAACTTTAAACCCTAAAGGAACTAGAAAAAGAAGAATAAATAAAGCTCAAAGTTGGTTGAAGAAAGGAAATAATAAAGATCAGAGTGGAAATAAATGAAATAGAGACTAAAAATAGAAAAGATCAATGAAGCTAAGAGCAGGTTCTTTAAGAAGATAAACAATATTAACACCTCTTCAGCTAGACCCACCGAGAAAAAAAATAAAGTGCTCAAATAAATAAAATCAGAAATGGAACAGAAGTTACAACTGATACTGCAGAAATACAAAGGATCATAACAGACTACTAGGAACAATGATAGGCCAACAAATTAGACAACCTAGAAAAATGGATAAATCCCTAGAAACATAAAATCTTCCAGATTGAATCATGAGGAAATAAAAAATCTGAATAGACCCAGTTACTAATAAGGAGACTGAATCAGTAATCAAATAACTCCCACAAACAAAAGTTCAGGATCAGATGGCTTTACTGGTGAAATCTACCAAACATGCAAATGCGATTTAATACCCACCCCTCTCAAACTCTCCCAAAACACTGAAGAAGAGGAAAAGCTTTCCTCATTCTATGAGGCTGGCATTACTCTGCTACCAAAACCAGATAATGACATCACAAAAAAAGACAATTACAGGCTGATATCCCTGAGAAATACAGATGCACCCCCCGACCCCCCACTCCACTCAACAAAAATATTAGCAAACGTAACTTAAGATACATTAAAAGGATCATATACCATGATCAAGTGGGATTTCTTCCAGGGATGAAAGGATGATTCAACAACTGCAAATCAATCAGCACTACAGTAATAAGATGAACGATAAAATTGTACGATCATCTCAATAGATGCATTTGACAAAATTCAACCTCCATTTATGATAAAAACTCTCAACAAAGTGGGTACAGAGGAAATGTACCTCAACATAACAAAGGTCAAATATGACAAACCCACAGCTGACATCATACTCAAAGCTTTCCCCCTAAGATCAGGAACAAAGACAAGAATGCCCACTTTTTCCACTTTTATTCAACACAGTACTGGAAGTCCTAGCCACAGCAATTAGTCATGAAAAAAAAAAAAAAGGCATACAAATTGGAAAAGAAATAAAACTGTGACTACTTGCAGATGACATGATGATATAGAAAACCCTAAAGAGGCCACCCAAAACGAAACAAAAACCCCACAAAACTGTTAGAATAAATGCATTCAGTAAAGTTGCAGATAAAAAATTAGTATACAAAATTCTGTTGCATTTCTGTACTCTAGTAACAAGCTATCAGAAAGAGGAGTCAAGAAAACAATCCCATTTACAATTGCATCAAAAAGAATAAAATACCTAGGCATAAATTTGGCCAATGAGATAAAAGACCTGTACTAAGAAAACTAGAAGATATCAATAAAATAAATTGAAGAAGACACAAATTAATGGACAAGATATTCTGTGCTCATGGACTGGAAGAATTAGTATTATTAAAATGTCCATACTACCAGGGTTCCTGGGTGGTTCAGTTGGTTAAGCATCTGATTCTTGATTTGGGCTCAGGTCATGATCTCATGGTTTGTGAGTTCAAGCCCTGTGTCAGGCTGTGTGCTGCCTGGGATTCTCTCTCTCTGGCCCCGTCTCTGCCCCCCCCTTCTCTCTCTCTCTCTCTCTCTCTCTCACACACACACACACACACACACACACACACACACACACACACAATAAATAAATAAACATTATTTTTAAAAAGTCAGTACTGCCCAAAGGAATCTACAGACTCAATGCAATCCCTATCAAAATTCCAATGACATTTCCTTCACAGAACTACAACAAATAATTCTAAAATTTGTATGGAGCCACAAAAGACCTCAAATAGCCATCAATTCTGAGAAAGAACAAAACTGGAGGCCTCACACTTCCTGACTTCAAACTACAGTACAAAGCTATAGTAATCAAACAGTACGGTATTGACATAAATGGAACAGAGCAGATAAACCAGAAATAAACCCATGCACATATGACCAATTAATTTGTGACAAAGAAAGCAAAATACACAACAGGGAAGACAAAAGGCAGTCTCTGCCACACATGTGATGGGAAAACTGGACAGCTACATGCAAAAGTATGAAACTGGACCACTATATTATACTATACGCAAAAATTAACTCAAAATGAAGTAAAGACTTGAACATAAGATGTGAAGCCATGAAACTCCTAGAAGAAAACCCAGGTGGTTAGCTCCAAAATATATAAAGAACTCATGTAATTCAGTAACTACCAAACACAGACAATCCAATTAAAATCTGGGCAGAGACATTTTCCCAAAGAAGACATACAGACGGCAGTCAACGAGCACATGAAAAGATGCTCAACATCACAAAACATCAGGGAAATGCAAATCAAAGCCACAAGCAGATGATCACTGCACACCCGTCAGAACGACTGTTATCAAAAAGGCAAGAAATAACAGGTACTGGCAAGGACGTGGAGAAAAGGGGATCTCTGTGCAGTTTTGGGGGAAATGTAAACAGGTACAGCCGTGATGGAAAACAGTATGGAGGCTCCTCAAAAAATAAAAAGTACAGCTACCATATGATCCAGCAATTCCATTACCGTGTATCTACCCGAAGAGGACGAAAACGCTAATTTGAAAAGATATGTGAACCCACATGTTCATGGCACCATTATTCATAATACCAAGATATGGAAACAAACCAAGTGTCCATCAATGGGTAAATGGAATACGACATAGCCATAAAAAATAAAATCATGGATGGACCTTGAAGGGATTAAGCTAACTGAAATAAATCAGACAGAGAAAGACAAATATTGCATGATTTTACTTATGTGTGGAATCTAAAAAACAAAACAAATCAAGACTCATAAATACAGAAAACAGATCAGTGGCTGCCAGAGGGGAGGGGACTTGGTTGGCTGCAATGAGTGAAGGGGATTAAGAAGCACAAACTTCCGGGGCGCCTGGGTGGCTCAGTCGGTTAAGCATCCGACTTCGGCTCAGGTCATGATCTCGAGGTTCGTGAGTTCGAGCCCCACGTCAGGCTCTGTGCCGACAGCCCAGAACCTGGAGCCTGCTTCGGATTCTGTGTCTCCCTCTCTCTCTGCCCCTCCCCCACTCATGCTCTGTCTCTCTCTCTCTGTGTCAAAAATAAATAAACATCAAGAAAAAAAAGAAGTACAAACTTCCAATTATAAAGTAAACAAGACCAATTATAAAGTAAACAATACCTAGGGACGGAATGTAGAGCATGGGTAACATAGTCAATAATATTAACGTTGTAAGGTGAAAGACAATAACTAGACTTACTGTGGTGATCATTTTGCAATGTATACAAATGTCAAATCACTATGTTGTACACTTGAAACTAATATAATATTATATGTCAATTATACCTCAATATTAATTTTAAAAGAATGTGAAAAAACCTCAGGGATTTTCATCTCATGATGGTAGATACATCTACTCTTCTGTGTCCCCATGGTCCCCTGGAATGACAGAAATATATATTCTAAAAAGAATGAGACTAGGAACCAAGAGAATTTGCCAGAAATTCTGAATGTAAGACTGATGGAGCAGAAAGTCTAGCACATCTCCTGACACAAATGCAGATCCTTCCAAAGAAGCCTCAGAGAGAGGCCAATGTCAGATTCAGCCCCACAAAAGGAAAGGATTGGGCCAGAGTCATCACCAAAGTGAAGGTATTAAAAATCTGCCTTCAGAAGAGCAAGGGCCATAGGGAGCCCTTTCTTATGCCACCTTGTAACGGAGTGACTACAAGGTTCTACTCTTGCACGAAAGCCAGTGACCTGTCCTTTAAAGAAAGCATGTAACCATCTGGGAGAGCTTTTGGTGTAGGGTTGGGAGGCCCAAGAGAGAAGTGAAGCCCATGGTCATGCCAGACTCCCACTAAAGACTTGGAGGCCTGAGTGATGTCGGCAAGATGGTGAAACAGAAAGCCCAAACCTTGTTCAGTCCAAAAAGCCTTTATGACAACTCCGGAAACCAGTTAAGAAGTTGCAGAACCCTAGGCGAGCACAAAGTCAAGAGCAGCTACATTGAAATATGTAAGAAAAGCCATTGGATTTCACCTGTGATTAGCCCTTCCTCCAAGCTGATACAACTCAGCACAACTGGGAGAAAATATCCCATTTGTGGCTTCTCCCTCGGGAGAGGAGGAGAAGAGTAGAATGTACATCCAATGTTCCAGCTTTTCAGGTGACTGCCCCACGGACTGATTTCTATCGCAGTAGACTCAGAGTGCTGGAGAGGCTATGACGCGTTTTGAATGCCTGGGGGCCACTGGACAACCTGAGCTTGGTGACATGTGGAGGTACCAAAGAGCTGCAGTACTGCAGACAGACAGTGGAGGGAGCAAGAGATTACAAACTCCTGAAAACTAAACCCACAACGTCCCTAATTGGGAATCTATATGCACAAGTTCAGAGAAGACACATTCTCAGAAAAGGTTTGAGCCCTCTGGCTAGGCCGACTGATGGAGTTCTTTCCCTGTACAAAGTTAGTCTGTAAAGACTGGGAGGGGTGGCTTTTTTTTTTTTTTTTCAAATGCATAAGTCTCAGCAAAAAATAAGGCACATGAAGAAACAGGGAAACATGGCACAATCAAAGGAAAGTAATAAATCTTGGAAAACTGACCCTAGAGAAACAGAGATCTATAAATTATCTGAAAAATAATTAAAAATAATCATCCAAAAGAAACTCAATGGGCTACAAGAACACAGAAAAATAACTGAAATCAGGAAAATGATGCATAAACAAAATGAGAATATCAACAGAAATACAGAAACTATAAAAGAACCATACAGAAGTTCTGATGCTAAAGAATTCAGTAATCAAATATTTACGAGATGGGTTCAACAGTTGACTTGTTCAAACAGAAGATTCAGTGAACCTGAAGATATGTCATTTGAAATTACTGAGTCAGAGGAGCAAAAATAAAAACAGGAATAAAGAAAGATGAAGAAAGCCTAAGAAGCTTAAGATACATCAACAAGCAGACCAATATATGAATTCTGGGAGTCTCAGAAAGAGAACACATTAAGAGGCAGAGAGCTTACTTGAAGAAATAATGGTCAAAATGAGAAAGGAAATGGACACACAAATGCAAGAAGGTCAAAAAGATTCCAACCAGGATAAACCCACACTGAGACATACTATAATCAAACTGCTGAAAGACACAGAGAGAATCTTGAAAGCGGCAGACATAAGTGTTGCATCAACTACAAGGGAGCCCCGTGAAATTATTTAGAGGGTTTCTTACAGAAATAATACAAGCCAGAAAGGACTGAGATGATATCCAATGTGCCGAACGAATAACTCTGCCAACCAGGAATACTATATTCAGCAAAACTGTCCTACTTAAAAATGAGGAAGAAATACTTTTCCAGATAAACAAAGGCTGAGAAAATGATCACCACCAGACCTACCTTGCAAGAAATGCTAAAAGGAATACATCACACTGAAATAAAGGATGCTAGACAGCAACACAAAAGCATGTACAAATATAAAGCTCTCTGGTGAAGGTAGACATAAAGGAAAACACCAAATCCCGTATTACTACAGTGGCGGTAGTAATTTTAATTCTGGTATACAATATAAAGGATAAAAGCATACAAATAACTATAAAACTATGTGGATGAATACTACATATGAAAATATGTAATTTGTGACATCAATAACATAAAATTGGTGGGGGGAAACATAAAGGAGTAGAGATTTTGCATGTGATTAAAGTGTTTATCAGTTTTAAACAGACTGTTATAACTGTAAGGTGTTTTATGTACCCACCATTATAACCATAAGAAATACCTATAGAAAATACACAAAAGAGAAATGAGAATCAAAGCAAGTCACTACAAAAAAAAAGCAACAAAACACAAAGAAAGGCATCAAGAGAGGGAAAGGGGGACAAAATAACTATGAGACATATAGAAAACAATAAAATGGCAACAAAATTTTGGTACTATCAGTAATTACTTTTTTTCTTTTCTTTTTATTAAATATAATTTATTGACAAATCGGTTTCCATACAACACCCATTGCTCATCCCAACAGGTGCCCTCCTCAATGCCCATCACCCACTTTCCCCTCTCCCACACCCCCCATCAGTCTGCTCAGTCTGTTCTCAGTATTCAAGTCTCTTATAGTTTGCCTCCCTCCCTCTCTGTAACCTTTTTCTCCCCCTTCCCCTCCCCCATGGTCTTAAGTTTCTCAGGATCAACATATGAGTGAAAACATATGGTATCTGTCTTTCTCTGTCTGACTTATTTCACTTAGCATAATACCCTCCAGTTCCATCCACGTTGCTACAAAAGGCCAGATTTCATTCTTTCTCATTGCCAAGTAGTATTCCATTGTGTATATAAACCACATCTTTATCCATTCGTCAGTTGATGGACATTTAGGCTCTTTCCATAATTTGGCTATTGTTGAAAGTGCTGCTATAAACATTGGGGTGCAAGTGCCCCCATGCATCAGCACTCCTGTATCCCTTGGGTAAATTCCTAGCAGTGCTATTATTGCTGGGTCATAGGGTAGATCGATTTTTAATTTTTTGAGGAACCTCCACACCGTTTTCCAGAGCGGCTGCACCAGTTTGCATTCCCACCAACAGTGTAACAGGGTTCCCGTTTCTCCACATCCTCGCCAGCATCTAGAGTCTCGTGATTTGTTCATTTTAGCCACTCTGACCGGCATGAGGTGGTATCTCAGTGTGGTTTTAATTTGTATTTCCCTGATGAGGAGTGACATTGAACATCTTTTCATGTGTCTGCTGGCCATCTGGATGTCTTCTTTGGAGAAGTGTCTATCCGTGTCTTCTACCCACTGCTTCACTGGATTATTTATTTTTCAGGTGTGGACTTTGGTGAGTTCTTTATACATTTTAGATACTAGCCTTTATCCAATATGTCATTTGCAATATCTTTTCCCATTCCGTCGGTTGCCTTTTAGTTTTGTTGATTGTTTCCTTTGCGGTGCGGAAGCTTTTTATCTTGAGAAGCAACAGAAAGACAAAGAAACTGATGCCATTCACAATTGCACCAAGAATCATAAAATACCTAGGAATAAACCTAACCAAAGATGTAAAAGATCTGTATGCTGAAAACCATAGAAAGCTTATGAAGGAAATTGAAGAAGATATAAAGAAATGGAAAAACATTCCGTGCTCATGGATTGGAAGAATAAATAGGGTTAAAATGTCAATACTACGCAAAGCAATCTACACATTCGATGCAATCCCAATCAAAATTGCACCAGCATTCTTCTCGAAGCTAGAACAAGCAATCCTAAAATTTGTATGAACCACAAATGTCCCCGAATAGCCAAAGTAATATTGAAGAAGAAGACCAAAGCGGGAGGCATCACAATCCCAGACTTTAGCCTCTACTACAAAGCTGTAATCATCAAGATAGCATGGTATTGGCACAAAAACAGACACAGAGACCAATGGAATAAAATAGAGACCCCAGAATGGGACCCACAAATGTATGGCAGGAAAGAGTATCCAATGGAAAAAAGACAGTCTCTTTAACAAATGGTGCCAGGAGAACTGGACAGCAACATGCAGAAGAATGAAACTAGACCACTTTCTTACACAATTCACAAAAATAAACTCACAATGGATGAAGGACCTGAATGTGAGACAGGAAACCATCAAAACCCTAGAGGAGAAAGCAGGCAAAAACCTCTTTGCCCTCAGCCACAGCAATTTCTTACTCGACACATCTCCAAAGGCAAGGGAATTAAAAGCAAATGTCAGTAATTACTTTAAATGTAAACAGATTAAACTCCCCAATCAAAGGACACAGAGAAGCTAAATGGATTAAAAAACAAAACCAAACCAGAAAAACAAGAACCAACTCTAAGCTTTCTACAAGAGACTCACTTTAGAATCAAGGACACACAAAGGATAAAAGTAAAAAGGTATTTCATGCAAACAGATGAGAAAGCATAAAAAATTTGGTCTTTGTCTCAATAACAGCACGAATAGGAATCTTCTCTGTAGTTTCAAAAGAGGCTTCTTGTACAGTGTCTCCAGGTCCTAACACCTGGTGGGTCACTGATGGACCCTGAGAAATGCAGTGGGGGCAGGGTAGCACCTGTGATACCAGGGCATTGTGCTCCCAACTAAGGTGCCTGCTTGGGGCAGTGAGGATGCACACAGGGCACGACAGGGAGTCACCGTCATCATAAAGAGCCCGGGCCGTTGGCTTGTCCACATGAGCTATTTCCCAAGATCAATCAGGTGAGTGAAGAACTGGGATTAAAAGTTGGTGGAACATTGAGGGACGCCTGGGTCGGCTCAGTTGGTTAAACGTCTGACTCCTGATCTTGGCACAGATCATGGTCTCACGGTTCATGACTCGAGTCTCTTGACGACGTGAAGCCTGCTTGGGATGCTCTCTCTCTCCCTCTCCTGCTCGCTCTCTCTCTCTTCTTCTCTCTCTCAAAATAAATAAACTTAAAAAAAATAAAAGGTTAGCGTGAAGTTGAAATCTAAAATAAGCGTGTAGCGAAAAAACAATGGAAAAACATTAGAAGAGCCAATGAAAACAATGAGACAGAGAAGAGAAACTGATTACAATAAAAACATAAAAGTTTTTTTACGTCTTCTTCCTTGATCTCACCACTGAATAGAACCAATGAATTGAGGGAAATCATATAAAAGGTTACAAATAAATTAATCAGCTCTTCCCTTTTAAAATATGATCTCCATTGTTGAGACTTGGTAACAGAAGAGGCCCCTTATAGGTGAGCGACCCTGAGTTGATGGCATTGTCATTTGTCACTGGGGTGAGAAAGCTGGCCTTCAAGGCCTTGGCAATCCTGGGGTCACCCGAGAACATGTCCTATGCAGCGCTGAAGCAATTTACATGTGCAAACCTTGTTCTTTTCCCACTCAGAGCCACATTTCACGCACAAAGCAGTTTCCAAGCCAGATCTGATGATTGTGGAAGGAAACGCAATCTGTAGGAGGGTTATGTTTTATTCGGAGGCCGTTTCGTTTTTTCAACAATTATTTTTATCACTTGACAAGGAAAAACCTAAGCAACACTTAATAACGCATGCCTGGAAATGTTCTCTAAAGCCTACAAGCAAAGTGGTACCCTAAGATTGTGGTTTCATTCCACGGTATACTTCCTTCATGACTTAAACTGGGCAATCAAGTGCGCATTTAAATCATACTGAGAAACACACATGTGTAATCTCTAAATCATTACTCACAAAGGCCAGCCATCGGGCACTCTGGGGCCAGGCGAGGGTGGTGGCTTTATCACAGTGCAAGGAAGACACACAGCCAGCTTCCTGAAGTCACTTGCCTAATGCCTGCCTGGTCAGTGACAGAGGATGAGGAGGGCAGCAGGGCTCAGGAGACTCTACATGTGAAGTCTTCTAGGAAACAGTTACTGTTCCTTTTAAGATGCAGTCTAGCGCCACCTAAACCATCCCTTAACCTACTGGCCTTGCAACACAGTGTTCATATTTAGAGATACAGGGGCATCGTGGGCACTTGGAAGAATCATGGAAGGTGGAAGGAAAGTCTCAAAGGCCCAGTGGCAGTGGGGATCCCAAGTCACAGGTACAAGACAGGAGGAGACTTCTCCCTTCACCGTGGTGATTACCTTCACAGCTTATGGCACAGGTGTAAACGTAAAGCTGTCATCTCAGGATGGCTCTTTGTTCACACACTTCATCTCCTTCCCTCTTAGTCTTTTGTTTTCTTTCTGGTTTTGTTGTTGCTGCTGTTGCTGTTGCTTTTCTACTTTAGATGCTATGGCCGTGGGAACAATTTGTTCCTTACAGAACTAAATGAGAGCTAGCCATGCTTAGTAACACTTCTCGAGTCCCAACTGTGTAAAGCTAGCTGGCATTTCTTCGGCACCACTGGGCAAAAGCTCCATCCCGTCTCCTCGGTTCTACCTGCCTGCTCTGGGCGAGCTTCAGTTTGCCAAGGTCCTGTGTGCACCTGGCCTCTGAAAGGTCCCCCCTTCGGGCGGCCGCTGTTTCGAACCCATCCCTGCCAGGCTTGTGTTTCTTCCTCCTCCCCCAGGCATCATCCTCTTTTACTCTTACCAAGCTACACTGTTATGAAGCTCAATTGATATGCAGAGAAGGAAACAGTGGCTAAGAGCTTCCACGCAAGGGCTACCGGGTGGGCAGTGACTCGTACTGTCCTATCAAGAATGCAAGGGGGCGCCTGGGTGGCTCAGTCAGTTAAGCGTCCGACTTCGGCTCAGGTCATGATCTCACAGTTTGTGAGTTTGAGCCCGCGTCAGGCTGTGCTGACAGCTCAGAGCCTGGACCCTGCTTCGGATTCTGTGTCTCCCTCTCTCTCTGCCCCTCCCCTGCTTGCAGTCTCTGTCTCTCTCTCTCTCAAAAATAAATAAACACTAAAAAAAGAGAATGCAGGGATTTTAGAGCTGTACAAATCTGGGAGAGCCTTTAAATGAAAGTTAATGACTTCAAGGGCAAGAAACTGAGCCTCAGGGACTAAGTGTCTGGGCTGAGGGCAAAGGTCTCGGTTCTTCACCCTACACATCACTGTTTCCCTCCACACTACTGCCCTGAAGGCACTGTGGATGGAAGAGCCTAAGCTCGGGTGCCAGGCAGCCCTGTGTGCAGACATCTCCCGCAGGACACCGTGCGAGTCAGCGGGCCTCGCTTTCCTCCTGCCGCATGCCCACTGTCACACCTGACAAACGGTGAGTAGTCAAGTACAGAAATGCTAATTTCTAGAGTCACTATGGTAGTATTTTGTCAGATTGGTTTCTGATGACCTCCAACTCAGTTTGGGCATCGACATCTTAGT
This sequence comes from Panthera uncia, assembly GCF_023721935.1. Lineage (NCBI taxonomy): Eukaryota > Metazoa > Chordata > Mammalia > Carnivora > Felidae > Panthera > Panthera uncia. The sequence continues at coordinate 154,334,313 of NC_064810.1, forward strand.
GGCAGCTGTTTAATCAGGTATTCTTTTGAAGAAAGAAATTCTTTCAAAGAATATTAGTGTCCTTCAATGGAGCCACCTAAAACCAGATGGTTATCTGGTTTAGGTGAACTCAGAAAGCACCTCTCCCACTACTTTCATTCTAATCTCATTAACACCGGTCATCTGCATATGTAAATGTTCTGCCGAAGGCCACAATGTCCCTATCAGCAGTTTTAGGAACAGTGCCTCTGGACGAATGTTTCTAGCCAAAATATGATTCTGAACTGAGAACTAGTGTGGGAAACAACAATTGGGCTCTACATCTCAGGCACCAAACCACACCAGAGGGATCTGCTGATTAACTGGGCGGCAGGTGACAGAAAGTCGGTAAACTGAGCCTCGTCCCGTTACCATGGGAAAAGGCGGAGAAGGGGGGCCAGAAAGACCAGGGGTGCAGGAGGGCACCAGATTTCTGCCTACACCACAGCACACCTTCCATTTTTGCTGTCATTGAGCAAACACTACGCTTAGTTATGGAAACATTTTGCTTCATGTTTCGCTAAAGCAAAACTTAGTATATTTACTATTGAATATATGCTTCGATTTACTATTTTTGTAACTGACAAATTTACACAAGCCAAACAACAACTCTTCAAAAAGGCTTCTGAACACCTCCAGTTTTAGCTCCCAACATGCAAAGACAGCTTGGAAGTCATCCCTCCCATCAATAAACAAGAAAACGCTGGACAAATGGAAGATCAACTACTTTCCCCGGACCTAAGAACCGTGGGTGAACCACCACCCAAACTCTGGGGAGACAGGTGCATCCAGAGAGCTACAGCAACCAAGATCTACTTACCTAGAATGGAAACTGCCAGAGCTACCAACCGATAGGAATACTTAAAAGGTCACTTTGATGAACTGCTGGTGGCTGAGTATGACCAGCACGAGCGAGAAACCATGAAAGGCTGCGGTCTTAGGGGGGCCCACACTTTCGCAGGCTTTCCCTCCAGGAGCCCAACCAGGCTCTCATGGTGAGGATACGAGAAGGATGTCCGCCCAGGTCTCACAGGGAGACAGGAAGAGCAGGCATTATGAAATACTGTTCAGAGCCTTCTCCACAGCAAAGGCTCACTCTCCAGCAAGAGGGACGTCGCCAGGGCAAATTCTGGAATGTGGTTCCAGCTGCAGGAAGGAAATGCCTCTGTACTCCAGCCCCCTCCAGCCTTCCTGTCTCATGCAGGGAAAAACAACAACAGCAACAACAACAAAACTTCAAGGAAGTCCTTCTGGAGCCCCCGCAGCCAGAGAAGGGTCCGGGGGAGGGAGGCGGCTCTACTCGTGAAAGCACACTTTTGGAGGCCACTCTCCTGAAACACTGCCGCACTAAAAGACTGAGGGTTGATCCAAAGACGGGAGAATCCACCCCCTTTCAATACCTTCTCACCCACCAGCAGGGCTCCAGCGTTCACAACAGTGGATGACAGTTAAAGGAGACACACTCTCTCTGAGGAGGGGGACCCAGGGAAGCCCAACATAAAGAGGGAGGCAAAAATCAGGGCGCAACGGGAACCCAAAGCCTCTGGTATCTATGGCCCGAATAAACGTCAAGTACAGCCCAACTTCCAGCCGGATTAACAAATCCTGAGACCAAAGGCCCATCTACCTCGCCGCCATGGCCTGATGCAGCACGTCTGGCTTTCTACAACAAATTACAAGGTGTGCCGTAAGGCAAGAACACACTCTGAAGAGGTGAAGCAATCATTAGTACCAGACTCAGACATAACAGACTCTGGAATTATCAGACAGGGAGTTTAAAATAACTATGGGGGCGCCTGGGTGGCTCGGTGGGTTAAGCAACGGACTTTGGCTCAGGTCATGATCTTGCAGTTTGTGAGTTCAAGTCCCGCACTGGGCTCTGTGCTGTCAGCTCTGAGCCTGAAACCTGCTTCGGATTCTGTGTCTCCCTCTCTCTCTCTGCCCCTCCCCCACTTGTGTTCTCGCTCTCAAAAAGAAATAAACATTTAGGGGCGCCTGGGTGGCTCGGTCAGTTAAGCGTCCGACTTCGGCTCAGGTCACGATCTCACGGTCTGTGGGTTCGAGCCCTGCGTCGGGCTCTGTGCTGACAGCTCAGAGCCTGGAGCCTGTTTCAGATTCTATGTCTCCCTCTCTCTCTGCCCCTCCCCTGTTCATGCTCTGTCTCTCTCTGTCTCAAAAATAAATAAACGTTAAAAAAAATAAAATAAAAAAAATAAAAATAAAAAAAATAAAAAACACTAACAGAAGTGAACAATGCTTTTGATGGGATCATTAGCTGACTGGACCCAGCTGAGGAAAATCAGCACTCTTGAAGACAGGTCAAAAGAAACTTCCCAGCCTGAATCAATGCAAAGAATGAAAAAGAAAAAAACTCAACACAAAAATACCCAAGAACTGTGAGACAATAGTAATACCAGAAGGAGAACAAAGAAGGAATGGAGAAGAAATATTTGAAGAAATAATGCCCGAGAACTTTCCAAAATCAATGACGGACACTAAATCAAAGATCTGGGAAGCTCACGAAACGTCAAGTTGGATAAATGGCAAAAAGTCTATCCCCAGACAGATCACATTCAAACCTGCAGAAAACCAAAGAGGTAATCTTGAGAGAAGCCAGAGGGGAGAAAAACACATTGCTTCTAGGGGAACGAGGGTAAGAACAGAAGCCATGCCAGCAAGAAGAGAATAAAATCAGTGCTTATTAAATAAAGTGTGGAAAGAAACCCCCACCAAACCAAAGTTTACATCCAGAAAAATTATCTTTCAAAGTGAAGGAGAAATAAAGACTTTCTGTAAGTGTGTATTTCTAGAAGTTATTATTCTGGGTTGGGGGGGGGGGGGAGAAGACACACAGACACAAATCATAACGTGTTGCCACCAGACCTGCGGTGCAAGAGATGTTAAAAGTTCTTCGGTAGAAGGAAAATGACGGAGGTCAGGAAGTTAGATCTACAGAAAGAGTCAGAAAATGAAGATAAGGCATTTCCTTTTTGCTTATTCTTCATCGATCCAAAGCGTAACTGCTGATTTAAAGCAACAACAAGATCTGTCGTTAGGTGATTACGGTATATGGATGAGTGAAATGGCTGGCAGCTGTGTGGTAAGGCCAAGAGGAAGGAATTGGGGATATTTTGTTATGGGGTGCCTGCACTACATGTGAACCGGGAAAGTGTTATTTGAAGGTGTAATTTGGATGAAATGTACATTTTAAAGTTGTTGGCAACCACTAAAAATTGTTTCAAAACAAGTAGTAATTAGTAGGCTAAAAGAAACGATAAAACTTAATCATGTAAAATGCTGAAGTAAACCTAGGGAAGGTAGAAAAAAGAGAAAAAGAAATAAGCAAATATAATAGAAAATAGTTTACAACATGGTAGGTATTTTTTATTTAAAAAAATTTTTAATGTTCATTTTTGAGAGACAGAGAGAGACAGAGCGTGAGTGGGGAGGGGCAGAGAGAGAGGGAGACACAGAATCCAAAGCAGGCTCCAGGCTCCGAGCTGTCAGCACGCGGCCCGATGCGGGGCTCGAACCCACGAAAGGTGAGATCATGAGCTGAGCCAAAATCAGATGCTTAACCAACTGAGCCACCAGGCGCCCCAAAACATGGTAGATATTAACCCAACTATATCTATCTATTTAAATGTAATTAGTCTAAATGTACTAATTAAAAGACAGAGAATACCAGAGTGGATAAAAAGAAAAGCTTAACTGTATGTTATCTACAAGAAATCCACCTTAAATACAAAGCCTCGGATGGAAATGCAAAGGAGTGCACCCAGATCTTGGTTTCTAATACCATTCTCCAATACAAGGAACCAGAACTCCATGGGGAAACGGCTGATTCCAGGCCTGGGCAGGAAATACAGAAGATGAGCCTGCAGCGTTTTATCATGCCAGGAAGTACGGGAGTGCTCAAAAAGGTGTAGACACACACACACACACACACACACACACACACACACACTAACGGAGGCGGGGGGTGGTATCCAAGGGACACAGGGCCAATTAGACCACGAGCCCCCAAAGGCCGAAGCTGCAACAGTTTAAGCAACACAATAAGCAGTATTGCATTATAACCCCAAATATAAAATAAACGTCCATGAATCTATATTGATACAAAGAGGCAAATTTCCCTTGTGGGGCATTCCAAAAAATTTACACCGATACTCAGCCCTCAAGGACGTAGAGCACGAATCCCCCTCCTTAGGGGTGAGCCGAGCACAAACGGTACACTGGGCAACAGGGAAACCACCTGACGAGCACCGCGTCAGCCAGGTGAACGGTGGTAAGTCACGTTGACAGTGTGTGCCCTTGACAGGAGTGATAAGGAGAGCTCTTCCCCTCTGTGGTCTTCCTCCCCCAAACCCACAGCCTGAGAAAAACATCAGACGCGTCTCAGGCGAGGGGCGCTCTACACAATACTTGACCGGCACCCCTCAAAACCGCCCAAGTCTTCAGAAAACAAGGAAAAGTCTGAGAAACTGTCACAGCCCAGGGGAGCCTAAGGAGACATGGCAACTAAATGTAACGCAGTATCCTGGATGGAATCCTGGGGCAGAGAAAGGACATGTAATGAAGAGTAAGGAAATCCGAATAAACTGTGAACTTTAATTAATAACAATGTAGGAGGGGCACCCGGGTGGCTCGTCAGTCAAGCGTCCAACGTTGGTTCAGGCCATGGTCTCGCGGTTCGTGAGTTCGAGTCCTACATTGGGCTGCACGCGCTTGGGGTTGTCTCTCTCTCCCTCTCCCTCTCTTTCTGCCCCTCCCCCATTCGCGTGCGCCCTTTCTCTCTTAGAATAAAAATAAATAAGCTTAAATTAACAAAATGACGTCTTAGCAGTGGCTCACAAATTGGACGAACGTTAAGAGACTAAAAACAGGGGACACATGAGGCACATGGGCAGCATCTGAACCACTGCGCCGACTTCTTGGTAAATCGAAAACTGTTCTAAACAGTTATTTAAAAGCGTCTGTCGTGGGGTACCTGGGTGGCTCAGTCAGTTAAGCGGCCGACTTCAGCTCAGGTCATGATCTCGCGGTCTGTGAGTTCGAGCCCTGCGTCAGGCTCTGTGCTGACAGCTCAGAGCCTGGAGCCTGTTTCGGATTCTGTGTCTCCCTCTCTCTGACCCTCCCCCGTTCATGCTCTGTCTCTCTCTGTCTCAAAAATAAATAAATGTTTAAAAAAAAATGCTTTAAAGAAATGTACATATTTAATTTAGGATTTTGAAATACGTGTTAAAAGGTAATACAGTCTCACGGTTAGGGGAAAAAAAGTTAGCTGATGAAAAATCTCTCTCTGCCCCTGCCTGCCAGTGCCCTCCTGTGTCCTGTGCTCAAATATACAAACAAATGGGAGTGTGTTATTACTTTTCTCCATTTTTACATAAAAGGAGCACATAGGATGTTGACTGACCAATATCAGAGCTCTTTCCATATGGGTACACAGAAAGCAACCATAATTTATTTACCCCGATGGACATTTACATTCTTTCTGGTATTATTAACGATGCTGCAGTGAATATCCCCATGTACTTACAATTTGGACATATGCAAATGTGGGATTTTATCCCAAATATAGAACTGCTGGGTGCAAGGATGCATGTAGTTTTAATTCAACTAGATTCTGCCAAATCGTTCCATACGTGGTGTTAGGCCAGTACGCACTCCCAGAAGCTGAGTATGAAGTACCTGCTCCCCTGGGAGAAC
>NC_064810.1:154340052-154452883 GCF_023721935.1 Panthera uncia
CTCTGCACCTCAAGATTATTAAGGATTCGAAATACAAACCTAATTTAATTTAATGTGTTTATTTAATTATTACCATAGCTCTCTAACTGAGGGATGGGAGTGCATTAGCCATCCTCATTTGTCTATCAGGTTAGAAACAAGATGAACAACAGAGAATTCCCATATCTACCAATGGTGGTACAACAGTAGAAGAGTGATGTGGAATCTCTATGAAAATCCAGAATGCATGTGTGTTTCCTCTCAGCAATGTCAACTTTTTGTGGACAGCCTCTCACGATGTGCCCGGAGCGTAAACACTAAAGCTGGGACCCCGATCTCAGTACGGTGCACACAGACCCAACTGGAGGGTATGCACAAAAATCTAGGCTACAACCTAAACAGAAAACCTTTACGTAGGGCTTACGTATGCTGGAAGTTGTTCTAAGGGCTTTATACGTAGTAATTCACTTAGTCCTCACAACAACCGCATGAAGGAGGTATGACTCTCTGTTTTTTTAAAAATGTTTTTTAACGTTTATTTATTTTTGAGACAGAGAGAGACAGAGCATGAACGGGGGAGGGTCAGAGAGAGAGGGAGACACAGAATCGGAAGCAGGCTCCAGGCTCTGAGCCATCAGCCCAGAGCCTGACGCGGGGCTCGAACTCACGAACCGCGAGATCATGACCTGAGCCGAAGTCGGACGCCCAACCGACTGAGCCACCCAGGCGCCCCACTATCTCTGTTTTAAGAGGGAGGCACAGACAGGTTAAATAACTTGCCCAAGGGCACACAGCCAGTAAGCCATAGCACGGGATTAGAAATCAGGCACATCACAGACTAGCTACCATGTAGAGCAGCTAAAAAGGAATGAACTATATTGGTCTAAGAGAAGATTCCCATGTATCTCTCACATCCAATTGGAGAGACCATCCAAAGAACAGCAAAGAAATACAAAAGGCACAATTCCATAATAACGAAGAAATGAGAAGGACACAGTGAGCACATGGGATATTTCTACAAATTTCTGGAAATCTGAAAATAGATGAAAGAGTCTAGGATGATGAAACAGCATGCAGGGAATTCACAGAGGTTTTTATTTTATTTTCAAGGACGGCTCCAGAGAGAACTAAGAAAACCTTGCATTCACTTGCAAGAACAGATACTCATGAAAAAGGAAAAATTAGAAAACCAGAAAGAGTTCTACAAAATTAATAAATGACTGCCAAAATGAAAACTTCAACAACCCATTCTTGCATTCATGGAATAAATCCCACTTGAGCATGGTGTATGACCCTTTTAATGGATTACTAAATTCATTTTGCTAATAAAAAAAAATGAAAACTTCCAACAGAAGAGCTAGGGGATCTAGCCTAAGAAGTCTTTCATGATATAGAATTATGAAGGACTAGAAAAAGAACTAAACCAAATCGAGCAGAATAAAGAGAATATTAAAAGAATATTCAGAAATCAATGAAACAGAAAACAAACAGTAGAGAAAATCAATGAAATCAAAAGTTGGTTCTTTGAAAATAAAAATAAAATTGATAAACTCTAGCTAAACTGAATAAGAGTAAAAACAGAAGAAAGAAATTGCCAATATCAGGATTGAGAAAGGAGTTATCATTAAAGATTCTCTAAAAATTAGAATAATGAGAAAGTAACATCAATAACTTTATGTTAAGACATTTAACAACTTAGATAAAATAGACAAACTGCTGAAAAGAACCAATCACCAAAACTGACTCAGGAAGAAATAGAAAATGTGACTACTTCCCTGTATCTAATAAAGATATTAAATTCATAATTTAAAAACTTTTCAGGCTCAGATGGTCTTACTGGAAAATTATATCAAACATTTAAGGAATAAATAATATCAATTTAAAAAAAAAAACAAAACAAATAATCCTGTACAATCTCTCTCAGAAAAAAAAGGAAGGGAAAGGAAATTGAAGATAATATTGTTCTGATACCAAAACTTGGCAAAGATAATTATAAGAAAATAAAGTTACAGACCAATATCTCTTATTTACAATAGATATAAAATCCTTAGCAAAATATTAGGAAATTGAATCTAACAATCTGTAATAAAATATAACCAAGTGGGATATATCTCAGTAATGCAAGGCTGGTTTTACAACAGAAAGTTAATTAATGTAAGTCAACACATTAACAGAAAAAAACGAGAAAACTGACCTATCACAAACAAAATTTCTGACAAAATTCAATACTCATACATGGTGAAAGTAGTCAGTAAGATAGAAGGAGAGTGAAATTTCCTTAATCTTTAAAAAGGCATCTAGGAAAAAAAGAACCCAGCTAACAGTACACCAAACGATGAAAACCTAACTGCCTTTCCTTAAAATCAAAAACAAAGCAAGCATGTCAACTTTTACTACTTCTATTCAACATTCTGCTGGAGGTTACAGCCAGTGCAATCAGGCAAGAAAAGTGAATATAAGGCCTACAGGTTGTAAAGGAAGAAGAACATTTGTTTTTATTTGCAGATAACACGGTTGTGTACACAATAAATTCTAAAGAATGTATTTTTAAAAAGAAATTACTATTACTAATAAGCAAATTTAGCCAAGTTGCAGGATATCTGATCATGAAAATATTAAGTCTTCTTTCTATATGTTAGTAATTAAAATTGGAAATTGATATAAATATACAATTTACAACAGAACCTAGAGACATAAAATACTTATGGGTGAATTTAACAAAATCTATGTAAATTCTGTACAACAAAATCTATAAAGTTAAAGAGGACCTAAATAAACAGAGAAATACACGACGTTCATGGATCAGAAGACTCAATATCGTTCAAATGTCAGTCAATCACTTCCAAATTGATCTAATAGATCAATGCAATCCCCACAATCCCCAAAATACTTTTTTTTTTTTTTTTTTTTTTTTAGAAATCAGCTAATTGATTTCTAAAAATCAGATGGAAATGCAGAAAACCTAGAATAGCAAAACAGTTTTGAAAAATAACAACAGAGTTTGGGACCAATAATGTCTGATATGAAGACTTAAAACCACTTAAAACTTTAAAACATGGGGGCGCCTGGGTGGCGCAGTTGGTTAAGCGTCCGACTTCAGCCAGGTCACGATCTCGCGGTCCGTGGGTTCGAGCCCCGCGTCAGGCTCTGGGCTGATGGCTCGGAGCCTGGAGCCTGTTTCCGATTCTGTGTCTCCCTCTCTCTCTGCCCCTCCCCCGTTCATGCTCTGTCTCTCTCTGTCCCAAAAATAAATTAAAAACATTGAAAAAAAAATTTAAAAAAACAAAACAAAACAAAACTTTAAAACATGAAGATTAGATATACAGACAAATGGAACAAAATAGTCCTGAAATTGAGCCATACATATGCGATTATTTGAATTTAGACAAAAATGCCAAAGTAATCAATACATGGAAAAGGGTTTCTTCAACAAATGTTTAGAGTAGCACCTGGACGCCATTTAGGAAAAAAAAAAATTGAACCTCAATCTCTATCTCATACTATATATAAAAATTAACTTGAAATGCATCATAGATCTGGCTAAACATAAAAGCTAAAACCAGAAAATTCATACAGAAGAAAATCTTCAGGACCATGGCATAATGGAAGATTTTTCAGAAAAAAACATGTAAATAAAATGGCAAGTCACTGACTGGGAGTAAATTCCTGCCTATGTTTGACAACAGACTTATGGACAGAATACAACTTGTACATTACAAGTTGTAAGAACCCTTACAACTCAGTAATGAGGACAACGCATTAAAAGAAATGGGCATAATAACTGAACAGACCATTCACAAAAGGAGATGTATAAAATGCTAACAAGCATATGAAAAGATGCTCTAACATAATTAGTCACCAAGGAAATGCAAATTAAAACCACAAGGAGACATCACTACACAACTGTCACAATGGCTAAAACAAAACAAAACTAAAATATCGACAATTTCAAATACAGGCAAGGATGTGGACTTCCTGCAATTCACAACTCATGCTGGTCAAAGAGTAAAAGGTTAGAAACACTTCAGAAACAGTTTGACAGTTTCTTACACAGTTAAACAAAAACTTACCCTACGACTCAGCAAATGTACCCTGAGGTATTTACCCAAGGGAAACAAAGACAGAGGTACATGAAAAAAGCACGTGAGAATGTTCATTGCAGCTTCGTGCATAATAGTAAAAATACGGGAACAACCAAAACGTTCATCAGCAGATGAGTGGGTAAGAGAATTGTAGTATATTCAGATAGGGGAATACTACTCAGCAATATAAAAAGAAACCCACTGCATACAATGATGTGGATGAATCTCAAAAGCGTTATGCTAAATAAAAAAGCCAGACGCCAGCAGTATTCACAGAGTTGTTCCATTCATACAAATTTCCAGAACAGGCAACTGTAATTCATAGTGACAGAAAGCACGTCAGTGATGGTCTATGACGGGGAGTAGAAGAGGCTCACTGCACAGAGGAAGGAGGAACTTTCTGGAGACGCGGAAATATCCTAAGTCGTTTTGTAGCGGTAGTTACATAGGGGGATACAACTGTCAAGACCCATCAAACGCAACATTTAAGATGAGTGTGTTTTACTGTATGCAAATTATACCTGCAAAAACTGATTAAGAGGACTGCACAACAGAATGATGCAGTGAATCCTGAACTCTCAACTTTCTCTGCAATAACAACTGTATCAGATTGAGATATGCATAAACCAGGCTGTTCAGAGAATTAAAATAAGATACGGAGGAATTTAGAGTTTTCCCATCAATAGGAAGACACTGACACTTTGTATGTTTGTTTTCAGCTTTCATCACGGTAATGGGCTTCTTACCGTTCGAGCATATGCATTCTTCTGAGTTGTAAGGCAAGCATTTTGGGTCATATTGTAAGTTTTAATTATAAATAGCGCAACCCACTGCTGTTGTCCTTTCAGAGCAAAATTAATTACTCCCCTGCTTCGGTCAGAAGGTCTTAGGATTTTTAGCAGTGCCTTCTCATATGCATGGTGTAGTATCACAGCTGAAAACGGCCACGGCACTGAGCTGGATGGGCAGTGATCCTAAAGGATTCTGATCCGTTGTGCACGTCAGTTTCCTAACTCCCACAATTGTGTCGGTCACCGCTGTCTCCCCAGTGTGCAGCCCAGCGTGACACACAGTCCCCGAGAAGGGCTGAAAGGGTGGATCAAGGAACCACCCTCCATCAAGAAGACTGTCCTGTAACGGGAAATGCCGTGGACGAATGTAAAGTCCCTGTGCAGGGGCCAGAGTGACAGAGCACACGGGTGGCAGAGGCTGCCCCAGTGAAAGATGTACAGGCACGTCTGCACGTGGCTCCACGTGGACCAAGGCCTGTAGAAAGAAGGAGAGACCTTACAGGGTTTCCCTCCCCCACACAGACTCTGAACGCAAATCAAGCTTTCGGAGCTCACAAGGCGTCTCTGCGCTTACTGTTGTCATGACGGCATCCAGGATCGAGCAGAGCAACCCCAGCAGCTTACGCTGTGGTGGTGGTGGTGTGAAAATCTCTTCGCTAGACCTCCAGGTGGGTTTTCAGTCCCACATCAAATGGCTTCTTTTCATGATCTGCCTTCCCGACAATTCTTTCAGGTTCATGTGGATTTAAGCTCCAGATGGCCAGTGCCATCTGCAAACATTCTTGGACCTACTGTGAGTAATCAGGCAAAGCAAGGTCTATCAAATGTCAGTGCTGCTTAAGGAAAGCATCAGCAATTACAACTGTAGCTTTAAAATTACATTGACCTTTAGAGCAGCTTTATTCATAATTGCCCCAAATCGGAAGCAACTAAGATGTCCTTCAGTAGACGGCTGGATACACAAACCACGGTACATCTACACAACGGGGTACTATTCAGTGATGAGAACAAATGAGCTAGTAAGCCACAAAAACACACGCAGGAACTTTAAATGCATTTTACTAAGTAAGTGAAGGAATGTAACCTAAAAAAGCCTACATATGATTTCAACTATACGACATTCTGAAAAAGGGAAAACTGTACAGACAGTAGTAAGATCGATGGTGGCCAGGGGATTGGGGGTGGGAGGGACGGTGGGATGAAGAGGTGACACGTAGGAGATTTTCGAGGATGGTGAAACCATTTCATATGATACTCTAATGGTGGATACATCGCAGTTGGCATTTGTTAAAACCCACGGAATGTACAACACAGAGCGAACCCTAGTGTGAACTCTGGACCTTAGTTAATAACGTATCAACATTGTTTCATCAATTGTAACAAATGTTACCACACTAATGCAGGATGTTAATAATAAGGGAAACTGTTTAGGGGAGTTGGGGTTACGTGGTAAATATAAATATTCTATATAATTTTTCTATAAAACTTAAACTGCTCTAAAAAATAAAGTGTATTAATGTAAAAAATACATTGTAAATCAAGATTGCAGAGTTTTTAATGTTACATCTTTAAACGGACATATTCTAACTGCAAGATAATTTTCCATTGAAGTATTTTTAGAAGAATATTATAACGATTTTCTTTCTTACATAACACTGTTGTGATGGCCCAGAAAATATTCAGAAAACACTTTTCCCCAATTGGAAACCTATTTAAAGTAACATCAAACATTCAATCCCAGGTCTAACTAACAGTGAAAGTATGTCCAATTTCAAAAGAAATATTAAGAAATCAAGTATAAATAAAACATTTACTTTTTCCCTTATTTGCCATAGAACATCTCCTATTTGGTGGGCACAAAGTTTCAAAATTTCAAAATTCTACACTTAGGAAATGGACTATTCCTTGCAAGATTTTCTCCTCTTCATTTGAAACTTCTTAACGTCCGTCTCCTGCAGAGGACAGGTATCCAGGGCTTTGGGGTGAACATCTAGGGACTAAAATTCTAAACTGCAACCGGTTTTGCTAATGACATTTCTGTAGATGATACATTCCTACATTTTGAGAAAATTTCCAAAAGCGAGGCCCCACAATTAATCAAAATTGGTCCAACTATTAACAATACACTCACAACAATGGTTGGGGGAAAACACAACTTCAGGTGACCTCCATGTAAACTCATGTCCTCAAGAGGGCTCTTAGGGCCTGGCCTGTGTCATTTTACTCTGGTCCATTCAGTCTCTCGCTCCCCCATTTGACTCTACACTTGCTCCCTGGTCTTCAAGCCTCCAACACCTGTCTCTATGTACTGTCAGCACCAACCTTGCTATTTTGGGGAGAGAACAGAGGCTTTCAGAAGAGGACATCGGTGAGTCCCACCCCCCCCCAACCTGTTCCCACACCTGGCTGGACCCTCACCCTCTACCATCCGTTCCCTCTGCACTGAGGTCCAACCTGTCCTCCTGTGTTTGATCCCAGCTGTCCCTCTCGCAGAGTCAAGGACATTATCCAGCCGTTCCCGCTTTTGGGGAAGCTGCTACAGTGTTAGGGTGGTATCATCAAGGTGTGCCTTTCAATCTGCTCCGACGCATCTTTTAAATCCCTCATATATACACCACTTGCGAAATGTGCTTGACCAAATTGCTTAAACTGAATCTAATCAAGCCTGTAAACCAAACTTCTAACATATTATAGGGACAGGAAGACCAGTTTAAAAAAAAAAGAAAAGAAAAAAGACAGACACACCTTAAGGAAACAATCAGACAGATCAACACTTTGAAATGTCTACACGACACAGTGAAACGTCTACATGAACACAGTAGCTAAAAGTAGGTGCTGCAGCAGTCACTTCATGAAAGGAAACACGTGGTCACAGATCAATACCTGAGAGGATGCTCAACATCACTCGTCACTCGAGAAATGCAAATGCTGCAGCACGACACGACCACCAGCGTGGCCAAACGAACAAAAACTGACACCAAAGTGTTGGTGAGGGCGTGGAGGGACCAGAACCCTCACACGCTGTGGTGGGAAAAGGCAAGATGGCACCGCCACATGGGAACAACGGGTGGCGGCTGTAATGTAAGGAACAACGCAGAGTTCCTTAACATGACGCGACAATCCTACTCTTAGGTATTTACCCCAGTAAAATGAAAACCTTTACTCGCACAAAGCAGTGGGAAAATGCTTGCGGCGGCTGTACGCAAAATCGCAAGGACTGGAAGCAATCAAAATATCCCTCTTCTGAAACACGGACAGACACACTGTAGTGCATCCACACACTCATATACTACTGTGCACAGCAAGGGGCTCTTCACAAATGCAGTGGCACGGATGAATCTCAAATGTTACGTTGGGTGAAAGAAAGAGGCTCAAAGGCTATAAACTATACGATCCCATTTCTGTGCCGCTCTGGAAAAGGCAAAGCTGTAGGCAAGGCGGTGGCTGCTAGGAGTGAGGGGGAGGGAGAGGTTTGAGGACAGAGAAAATCTGAGCTCTCTTTTCTCTTCTCCGCCTCGTTCCCATTAGGAGATTGCCAACGTCATGACGCCTAAGAGAAACTGGTGGTCAAAGGAGCCCATCGGCCTTGATCATCCAAAACCACTATGCTGCTTCTCCAAGTCAATAAACCCCTGGAGGACTTGAGGCAGGAAGGGCAACATTTCCTTAGAAATGAGGCGTTTTCGTGTTGGCGGCTGAGAGCTTCTGGGTGGACAAGGGGCTAAAACAATCTCTCCTGGATTCCATTTTTAATTTATAAACAGTTTAAAATGGCTAAACCAAAGCTCTCATTAAGAGGCATATTCACTAATTTTGGTTCCCCATGATAAATTTGTACGTTAAAACAGCTTTCTGCTGCTTAATTCAGAGGAACTAGACAAAACAAACACTGGCTGAAAAGAATGAATGTATAAAAAAATCAAATATCAACTATCATAAGAGAAATGACAATTTAAAATATAATCTTCCAGGGGCGCCTGGGTGGCTCAGTCGGTTAAGCATCGGACTTTGGCTCAGGTCATGATCTCACTGCTCGTGGGTTCGAGCCCCGCGTCGGGCTCCGTGCTGACAGCTCAGGGCCTGGAGCCTGCTTCCGATTCTGTGTCTCCCTCTCTCTGCCCCTCCCCTGCTCACACCGTCTCTCTCTCTCTCAAAAGTAAATAAACATTTAAAAAATATATATAGCCTTTTAGTTATTTTGGAAGGAATGTAAGCATTTCGTTTTTACGTTGAAAGAAATTTACGTGTAGACTCACGATGCTACCCAATGCCGCTCAGTTATCCCGCAGTTACGACACATGGTTCCAAAATTCCCTTAAGAGGCCTATTTGGTCTCATCAAGGGGAAGCGCGAAGCTCTGCTTTCTCTCCAAGTTTATTATCACCAATTACTTTGTGAAACTGTTTTGTCCTTTGGTTTTCAACTATACTTGATTAAATACATAATCACTATGGGAAAAGAATGAAAAAGATGCAGGAAAAGAAAAAGGGAATAGATCATCCAAATCTTAACTTAAAAACTGCTGTTGTTAAATCTAGATTGCATCCAGGCCTTTTCCTACAGAAATGCATACATGCAAATACGTACATTTACAAGTTTTTCACTTCTCATTTATTATTGTGGCCATCTTTCCCATAATAAAGATTTGTATACAGTTTTATTTTTATAGTGGCAAGGGACACCACTAGAAGAAGGGGCCAACATTTAATCGTCACCTATGTTGGATACGCAGCTCCCTTTCAGTCCTGAACTTTATGTTAGCGTAAGGAACTTGTGAGTCTTTTCTTTTACAGTTACTTCTTCCTTTGGTGCCATTCAGATAGTAAAGGTCTCCCCACCCAAAGGTTAGCTAAACATTCACCTATAATTCTTTCTAGTATTTTTATGGGTTTCATTTTTATGTTTATAACTTTACTGAAACTAGATAATAATGTATTATTAGTATAACTAGCGTATAATTTAAAGAGGGGCTCGACCTTTACCCATTCCCTCTAAATGGGTAGCCAGTTGTCCCACCACCATTCAATAACCAATGCATCATCTTCTACTGACAGGAAATACCTATCATAAAATATACCAAATTTGTGTATGTCTGTACTTCTAACAGTTCCTGGACTTTGTTCTGTTCCACTTATGTATTTTTTTTTTTTTTTATTTCTTTAAATGTTTGTTTATTTTTGAGAGAGAGAGAGCGACAGAGCATGAGCGGGGGAGGGGCAGGGAGAGAGAGAGAGAGAGAGGGAGACCCAGAATCCGAAGCAGGCTCCAGGCTCCGAGCTGTCAGCACAGAGCCCGACGCGGGGCTCGAACTCACGGACCTCGAGATCATGACCTGAGCCCAAGTCGGATGCTCAACCGACTGAGCCCCCCAGGTGCCCCTCCATTTATCTATTTGCTCTGGTGCCAGCACCACAATTTTCCAGTTCCTGTGGATTTATATCCTATGATAGGGCAAATTACTACCGCTGCACTCTTTTCTCCAGAAATGTTCACGGCCATTATCTCACATTTATTCTACCTGGCTTACTTCAGATTTCTATGTTTTGATACGCTGTTTACTCATTGTTATTTTATAATGTGTTGTTCTCTGGCATTAGATTTGAGTGATGGATTTCTTTTTCAGCTTATTTACTTTTCTCCTACAATTACCATGTGCTTAATCACACCTAACTAAATACTAAAAGAAAGCTCCAAAAAACAATTGTCAGTAGGCCTGATGGTTGTCCCTAAGCTCTGGCTTACTGTGGCAACATCCTCGTCCCCAGTGTCTGAATGTGTCTGAATCCTGGGTAGAAGAGGATCCTGGCTTCTCCTAGGCCTGCCCTGGCCTCTCTACTGAGCGGGGTTTGCAGCAGTCGACTAGAAGTTGTTAAAGTTAATTCTCATGACACTGCACCAACTTCCTCAGAAAGGGAAGTCACGGGTTGGTTCTTGGTGTCTTCCTGAAGTCGATCCGTCCTTCCTTCCTTCCTTCCTTCACCTGTTCTATCAGGTGAAAACCCATCAATTCTTGTCGGCTGCGCTAGGCCCCACTTCCCCATGAGCGCCCTGTTTCTGTACTGATGTAATTTGCCCCCTAACTTTCCTTTTTCTTGGTAACGTTTGCTGGTTTCTCCCCTAACTTCACCATCTTCCCAGGAAATCCTGAGTGAGATCACTTTGTGCAATTTTGCCTGAGCGGGCCGTACCACTAATAAACATTAAAATAATGAGAGAACTCAAAATTAACTGTGAAAAGGAAAAAGGTCTAGATCTGAATTCATGGGTGACCACAGCATGGATTTTGGAAGAAGAAATAAAAAATGGCAAACCTACTTCCTGCCGGATAGAAAAAGAAAGAGGACGTGATCCTCCCACGATTACCCTCCAGTTTTGTATTAAGAAAACAGCTCAGAATAGTCGGTGGTTATTTTTTAAGTGTCAAATCAGTAACATAACATCACATAAAAGCCATTTAGGAATCAAAGGGAATAATCTCGACACGGATCCAAGCCCCGGATACCTCCTCAGACCCTGGACTGTATTACGGGGAGGGAATGACCTGATGACAAATGACCCCTCATCTCGAACGTCCTGACACCTCCCTTCGCTGTCGGATGAAGCTAGGGTGTGATCAGGCACACGGCTCCCAGGAGGGCGAGGGGACGCGGCCTTCCTGCTCGGACAAGGCACCGTCTTGGCACAAAAGATGCCGCTGCTGGCTCTGAGCACGACAGGAAGTATCGCCCGCGCCTGGACGGGAGCCTCGGACTGTGGCGGACGACAGACGAGCCGCGCTGCACAGCACAGGCACGTGCGGTGGGCGACGAAGGAAAGTTCTGAAGCCCTTTCACCACAGACGGTCCCTGGGAAGCGGTCCTGCCTTGCACGCTGTGCTTTAACACACCGCTTCGCGTGCACCGAGCCCGCTCGGAAAGCGTATGAATTCCCAGCCGTCCCCCAGGCAGGAGCTGTATCCCCCTCCGACAGGTGAGGGAGCAGCCGCAGCTCCCGCCTAACGGTGGCTCTGCTCACTCTGGTGCCTCCCGCCTGCCGGAATGGAGGCAGGCCTTCTACCTGGAGGCAGGTGTTCCCGCACAAGGAATTCATTCAGTAAGAGCTTAACTCTCACCTCCGCGCTGTGTTCGTCCTTGATACGACAGTTCCCAGTTTCAATCCCGTGAGGCACTGGCACCAGGCCTACGTGGCAGGTAATTCAGAAATAAATGACGGTGATCTACCCCCTGGCAGAAGCTTGAGAAGTCACACAAGTTATGAGGCTTCCAAATTCTATCTCTATTTCAAGGTGAGAGCGCCTAAAAGCAAAGCCAAGTGCGCAGTAGTATTTTCACAGCCCCCTGAGGCAACGCCTCTACTAAGTTAAGGCACTTCAGAAACTATGTTGAACTATATTGAAACTATATTGAACTATGTTGAACTATATTGAAACTATATTGAACTATGTTGAACTATATTGAAACTATATTGAACTATGTTGAAACTATGTTGAACTATATTGAAACGATATTAAACTATATTGAAACAATATTGAACTATATTGAAACTATATTGAACTATGTTGAACTATATTGAAACTATATTGAACTATATTGAAACTATACTGAACTATGTTGAAACTATATTGAACTATGTTGAACTATATTGAAACTATATTGAACTATGTTGAAGCTATATTGAAACGATATTGAACTATATTGAACTATGTTGAAACTATATTGAACTATGTTGAAACTATATTGAATCGCCTACTATGCACATTTTCTAAAACTATCTTGAGGACATTGATCATTCAGCAATCAAGGTTCCCTAATCAAAGAATTATCTAATAAGGTCATCTTGGGGTTTACTTTTCCCTGAAGAAGAATTTTATGCTTTTTATTAAAAAAAAGTTTTTATTGAAATTGCAGCTAGTTAACATACAGTGTAATATTAGTTTCAGGTGTAGAATTCGGTGGTTCAACACGTCCACACAACACCCGGTGGCATCGCAAGGGCCCTCCTCAATCCCCGTCACCTGTTACACCCATCCCTCACTCCTCTCCCCTCAGTAACCATCGGTTTGTTCTCTGTAGTTGAGTCTGTTTCTTGATTTATGATTCTTTATTTTAATAACAAAAGAGATGGGCTACCTTTCCCTTTTTACTTTGGCTGAGAGGAGAACTTAAGCACAAGATTTAGGGACCAACTGTATGAAGTATTTCATGTTACGAGGCTGGATAAGAACATACTGTCCCTTTTAGATGTTCTCTATAAGTTTCTTAGCCTCACGATCCTATTTGCATTTCAATTTTGTTGCTACTTTCTTCTTCAGGTAGGTAAAAGAAAAAAGAAATTTGAAACTTTAACGAAATAATACAGAATCTGGCAATCCAAATTTCAATAAAGCAGCAAAAAAACATCAAAATTCTAGGACTTAAAGATAAAAAAGAACCAGAGAACAACCTTTAGTGAAATGTGATTGCTACGTTTGCCTTGAAGAAAGCTTTAAAAAAAGAGAGGGAAAAAAAAAAAAAGCCAAGTTTACAGCTGCAGGCACTTCTAAGTGATCAGTATTGAATAGACTGAGGAGGACAAAAGTTAATTACCAAATGGTTAAGCTCAAAATGCAACTCAGGTGTGACAGGCTTCTGGCACACACAGATGAACTCATTTCTGCTCTCACGTCCTCCCAGCCCGCAGTGCCCCGAGGAGGGCCTCGGGCAGCTCAGGAGGACGGCCGCCAGGCCTGGCAGGGCTCCTGGGGCCACCTCCCCGCCTTTCAGAGCCAGGCCCCTTCCAGCCAGAGAGACCCAAGCTAGGACTAGGCAAATGTCATCGCCTGAGAGGGGGCTCAGGTGGAGACACAGACAAGGCGGGGAATGGAAGACAACTGCCGAGATGTGACACAGCGTTCACGAGACAAAGTAAAGGATACTATTTTTTTTTAATGTTTATTTATTTTTGAGAGAGATAGAGAGACAGAGCACAAGTGGGGGAGGGGCAGAGAGAGCTGGAGACAGAATCTGAAGCAGGCTGCAGGCTCTGAGCTGTCAGCACAGAGCCCGACGTGGAGCTTGAACCCATGAACCATGAGATCATGACCTGAGCCGAAGTCAGACGTCCAACCGACTGAGCCACCCAGGCACCCCCAGAATGCTATTTTTAAAGAGCGATGGGAACACAGAGAGAACAGAACAGAGCTCTTGGACACTGAACATACCATAGAAATATATTCGACAGAATCAGAAAGGAGTTGAGGGAGTCTTCTCAAATTGACAAAAACAAAAAGAAAGCAAAACAACCAACCAAAAGGAGACAGGGTGGCGGGGGCCAGGGCAGGGGGGAACACACAACAAACGCTAAGTCCAGATAATGCAACAGAGGCCCAGAGGTAGAGAAGATAGGAGATGTGGAAACCATGGTTTTCCAAAAAAATAATTCAAGACATTTCACAGAAGTGAAGAACAGGAATTTTGAGTATCGCGTTCAACTGTTCAGAAAGAACAAAAACAAAAAAAAAAAAACCCACCAAACTACAAAAGAATCACTATAAAATTTCAAAGTATCAGGGATAAAGAGAAGACTCTGCAAACTTCTGGAGAGAATGAACAGGCCATGTTTGAAAGACGGGGGACAGGCTGGTGTCAGCCTCTCAACAGCAAAGCTGCAGGCAGGAAAACAGTGCCTTCCACATGTGGAGGAAAAACGGGAATGAAGATGTTTTCATGCAAGATTCCAAAATCTCTCTCATGCATCTGCAAAAACAAGGAAGCAGATTAAGACAAGGTATGGGGAACAAAGCAGAGCAAATCCTCAAGAGGTTGGAAACGAGGACGAGAAGCGTGTCGCGTATTTCGAGAGCGACCCTGCCCAAACTGACCTAGGACAGCTCCCATTCTGGGCCCGACCTCTGCATGGAAAACAACCAGGCACAACACTGACGGGTCATCGGATGTGCTTCAGCACAGCACATTCAAGAACCAGTAACAGGTACAGGGAAAACGAAGCGAATAAAAAGTGATGCAATTATCAACTCTGTTATATGTAAGGGAACATAATTATGGCGCACTACCTGCTTATCTGCGGACACATTAAAGAATTTAACCAAAAGTTGTGACGTAAAACTACATTAGGGGGTTGGAGGAACAGAGTGTACGGTGGGTGTAAAAACATTCATATCACGGGGCACCGGGGTCTCAGTCAGCTGAGCGTCTGACTTCGGCTCAGGTCGTGATCTCGCCGTTCGTGAGTTCGAGCCCCGCGTCGGGCTCTGTGCTGGCAGCTCGGAACCTGGAGCCCGCTTCGGATTCTGTGTCTCCCTCTCCCTCTGCTCCTCCCCTGTTCACACTCTGTCTCTCTCTCAAGAATAAATAAAGATAAAAGTTTTTAAAACAACAATCGTGTTACAAAGTAGGAAGTCAATAAAACCGAAAAACACATTATGTAGAAAGGTAGAGGTGACTAGCAGAAGAAAGGGCTCGAATATTGAGTCACTGATTCCAGGAAACTAGAAAAGGGCAGTGACCGGTTACTCTGTCTTAAAGGAATATTGGGCTTTAAAATTATGATTATGCATTACTTTCAAAACATAAAATAAGATTTAAAAAGGAAACTGAGGGGCACCTGTGTGGCTCAGTCAGTTAAGCGTCCGACTCTTGCTTTCAGCTCAGGTCATGATCTCACAGTTCGTGAGTTCAAGCCCCATGATGGGTTCTGGACTGGCAGGGCAGAGCCTACTTGAGATTCTCTCTTTCTCTCTCTCTCTCTCTCTCAGAATGAATAAATATTAAAAAAGGGGAAACAATATACCCGGTCAACTATAAGCAGAAGGATTTATAAAATCTAGCTTCTAAATTACGGTTTATATTATATTTATATAATAAATATAAATAAATATAAAATAAATATAAATATAAAATAAAAATAAATATAAATATACGGTTTATATTAAATTAGATTTATAAAATCTAGCTTCTAAATTTATAAAATCTAGCTTCTAAATTACGGTATAAACTATAAGCAGAAGGATTTATAAAATCTAGCTTCTAAATTACGGTATAAAATCTACGCTTCTAAATTAGGAGCGATACCTAACTTGTGCCTTTAGGGAACCATGGGATTTCAGGGTCGGAAGCATCCGCACAATCATCTAAGTTATGCCACCTTCTCCCCGGGGGGGAATCCAGCTACTTGCTGAACACCTCTGCTCCAGGAACTGCTCCCAGGGTAACCATGCCTTCCAGAACGACACAGGAGGACGCACTCGGATCAACGGGCTAAACTTCCACAGCCCCTGAAGATTGCTCTTTTCTGAGTTCCACTTCTGGCCACTCTCTGCCTTCTGAGGGGGTCTCTCTGCTTCCCAAACCATGTGGCAAAAAGGGCAAAGAACAACAGCTCCTGAGTATACAAGTCCCCCGTGCAGCAGGGCAGCCAGACAGGCTACCCTGGGTGGCGATTCCAAACCCTCCATGGAAGGGGGGTGCAGTGGAGCTTAGGCTGTGTGCTCATGTGCTCACCACTGGGCAGGGAACAGGACAGGGTGGGGACACAGCTGCAGTCAGGCATGGGGGCGAGGGGGGGTTAGTTTCCAGAAGAAATGGCTAATGGGCAGGCAATCCAATAACTAAGACATCGATGTTAGCGAAGGAGACTGCTTATTGAATCTGTCTCTTAAGAGATTCAATTTTTGGTCATGTTCAAGAATTATTTAATTATATCTTCTCTTGGAACACATGATCATATGCTATCAGCTTCCTGTGCTCTGGGCACTGATGAGTGATCACCATCGAACACCACAAAGCAGAAATCCAACAAGACGATCGTTCCTTTAGAAAAATGTCTCACTCCCTTCTTCCTCTTTGCTCATGTGTTGTGCACAGAATGACTTCCTAAGCGACTCTACCCAAAATAAGAAAGATCTGCTTCCAGACCCCAGGCCTTTTCCTCAGTGAGTGTAGTAACCATGTATTTTTATAGAATTTGGGGGATCTTGCAATTCCTCCTTTAGGCGGCATGTTTCGTTCTTTTAACTTGCGTCGTGAGACGGGATTTCATCAGGGGAGCCACACTTCCGTAACTATACTCCGTGTAGCTGCTCTCGCTGATGCACCCAGGGGCACCACTCAGCCCTCGGCCTGCCTCCCAGCCGTGCACTAGACACAGATGACTAACATCAGCGGCCCCAGCACCTGACCCTGCCCCATGGATTCATCAGTCAAGACTGTCCATGAATGAGGGGAGGGGAGGGCTGTACTGTCTCCCAGAGCACATGACCCGTGGATTATGTGGACTTTGTTTGCAGCTTGGTGCACTGCTGAGCAGGGGCCCGCTATGCGCTGAGAGCGGATTATATACTCTTTCGGGTGACCACTGAAGACACAGGGGGACAAAGGAGGATGCAGTGCATTTTCACCATAATACCGTGGGGATTCTTACACGGTTTGATAAAATGAAGTCTTCAATAACTTTCATTTCAGGTACTCAAAACATGTTTTGATTCCATCAGCTGGTACTGTGAGTACCTGCTAGAGAAAATTATTTTTCTCTTCTGGTGTGTGTGTGTGTGTGTGTGTGTGTGTGTGCGCGCGCGCGCGCGTGTGTGCTAAAGGAGCATTTTGCTATAAAAAAATAAAAAATAAGTAACATAAATTAATAAGTCTCTAATTTCCAGGTAACCAAACAAAGGGCTTAGAAAAGGCCTTTCTCTATGAGGACAAGAAAGGCAGAAAGGGCACGGACACCTACAAAATAAATGACCTCGCGTTTTGTTTCCTTTCTAAATAAATACTGTAAATGGCACCAGGAAGTTAAAGTGTTATTTGGCCTGGCTCACTGGGGCATAGTGTAACATCTTTAAAAGTGAAATTACTTAACAAAATTTAAAACCTGTTTTTTTATCTCATGGTCAGTAGTGGTCCTGATCAAAGACACTGTCTTACAATAAATCAACAACTACCTAAATGTTTACAAATAAAAATGTCCTTTCGTTGATGAGGTCTTCTATTACAATCATCTGAAAAGAATAATCCTATAAAAGTACCCTTTGCATCAACATAGTGCTTTGAGGATCTTGAAGCCCGTGGGTATTATTTTTCCCGATCCTCATGGCAATCGTATTCAGCAGTTAGGAACGTGACACCTGGGTGAGGCAAAAACAGCCTGTGGCTCAGGGAAGGCTTGCTTCTAGCCACCTAGTGTGAGGGAGCTGGGGCTGGACTTAGGCTTCCCACAACTAGCCCTGCTCTCTCTTTCCTGCTAAATCTAGGGCCCTCCCCCTTTTCAGATCTTCAACTAGGCAACGACAAAAGCCTTGGATGCTATGTGTATAGTTCTTCCCTTCAACCGTTCGTTCCTTCCTGTTGCAATAAGCCTTCAGCCTAAAAATTACTGAAACTCTAAAACTTTTTATGTTTTCACGTTTCAAGCAAAGTAACAAGCAAAAAAAAAATATATTATATATATATATAATATATATGGCAGTTCAGAAGACAGGGGAAAAAACATTTTAGAGCAGTAGGATCCTATTTTTAAATCATAATGGTAAAGATAAAAAGCTTGGTGTTACCCTACACCTTCATTAACACTGGGCAGCTGGAGCGCCCGGGGGCCTCAGTCGGTTGGGCGTCCGACTTCGGCTCAGGTCATGATCACACGGTCCGTGGGTTCAAGCCCGCGTCGGGCTCTGTGCTGACAGCTTGGAGCCTGGAGCCTGCTTGGGATTCTGTCTCCCTCACTCTCTGCCCCTCTCCCACTCCTGTTCTGTTTCTCTCTGTCTCAAAAATAAATAAGCATAAAAAAATTAAAACAACAACAACACTGGGCAGCAGACAGCATCAGAGAACAGATACTTGCTATGTAATAAAACTGATCTAGACCATGGAAAAGGATGGAAAGTTCCCCTGGTTCATTCTAAGAATCTAGGGTATACTGAATACCAAAACCTGATAAAGGAAACTACAGACAATTTCACTTATAAATATAGATGCGAAAATTCTAAATATAGCACCGGCAAGTAGAATCCAGCAGTGAATTAACAGAATAAAACAACATGACCAAGCATGGTTTATTTCAGGACTGCTGAGACGGCTCACCATTAGGAAACTAGCAGCATAATTTATTACATTTGCATTTTTAAAAAGTGAACAAATAAAAACCCTGCCAATAAGGCACAGAGGCTAAAAAAAACTTGATAAAATTCAATAGTCATTCCTAATTAAAACAAGCAAGCAAAGCAAACTACCTAAAATAGAATAAGATCCAAAGCCATTTACTACAAATTTACAGCAAACAACCTATTAAATGGTGCAACAGTAAGGTCATCAGCATTTACATCAAGACTAAAGGACGTCTACTAGTCAACATTGTTTTGGCCCTAGCTAATGCCATGGCAGAAGACACAGAATAAATGGTGTAAGTATTGGCAGAGAAGAGAAAGCATGATTTGCATTACAGCTATGAGTATAAACCCAAGAAACAACTAACAGTTATAACTAATGAGAGAGCTTAGTAGTTCTTGGAGACAAATATTTTTTAAAAGGTTTTTCTTTATACTAGTTAGAAATGGAAATTGATTAGAAAAATACTACTCATGAAAACAATAAAAGCAATGGATTACCAAAGGAAAACAAGAGAGGTACAGGGCTTATATGAAGAAATCCATACATTTTTATTGAAGGGTAGGTAATAGGATGGTGATAAACAGAGACCCTAAATACAGTGTCCTTAGATGAGCAAACTTATCACAAAGTATTAATCTTCCCAAACTTCATATACAGGTTTAATACAATTTCATTCAGAACCCAATGGATTTTGTTAAAACTGAACTAAATAATTTTAAAGTTCACATGGAAAAATAAATGTATGAGAACTGCCAACAAATCTTTAGGGGGAAAAACGGAGGAGGGAAAACTGTAGGGAAAAACTTGCCATACCAAATGCTAAAACTTGTTTTAACGGCTCTAAGACGATATGGATTGGCTCAAAAAGAGACCGCAAGGTCAGTGACATAGAAAATCTTGAAACATATGCTAAAGATTTCAGGTTGCTAGAAGGGACGGCTTATTTAATAAGTGGTATGAATATAAACGGATACTCCTGTGGGAGAGACGAAGTTGGACTCTTGCCTCAAAAACAAAAATCATTTCCAAATGAATTAAATGCTTAATGTAAATATAAATGTAGATAGGACACCAAGCACTCAAAACGAGACTCACTCGTGTCGCTGTTGCAACCAATCCCGGAAGAGGAGAAGGGCCTCTCCTCCGGGCTCCGGTTCCCGCAGCAGGGGGAGGCCCAGGGCTAGGGGAGAGGCCACTTCTCAGGCTCCCTGTGACCCCTGCCACCTGCCACAAGCCCTCTGCCCTCCCAGGGACCCTCGTGAGCCTGTTATTTGGGCAGCGACCCCCTGCGACAAATTCATTGGCAGAACCGTAGAATTCACCCCAAATATAGTATTTCTCATACCGCTTTTATGATATATTCAAAGAAAGAAGGAAACAAGCGATACAAATTGAGCTAAACAGGAAATCCGAGAACCCTAAAGTGACATTCGTGGTACAGACCTTCATGCTGATGCTTAATTTCTAATTTTGCTGCATAATCTCTGTACTTCTCCTGTGGAATGACTCACGTGTTGTCCCTACCAGAGGAAGTTCTCAGCTGTGAGTCAGGTCACTGGCAACCTGGTAGTTACCTTCAAAGACCTGAAGGTACACACAATCGCCCTGCTCACGTCTCTCTTCCTGAGCATCGGGTACCGACTCCCGTTCTGTGCCGCGAGGGGCGTGGGTGCAGCAGGCTAAGGCCCTGCCGGCCGATGGGGCTGCTGTTTGTCCCTCCCACTTGCTGGGAAGCTCCTGGGCAGATCTACGTGTCCCCTCACCAGCAGGCGGGTTGCAGGGCAAGGGTCCTCAGGCTGCGGCGCTTGGCGCGCTGGAGTAACTTCCCGGACCAGAGTAGCTGAAGGGGGTGGGGAACACGGAGGAAGGAGGGGAAAATCACAGCCCAGGCACAATCAGGGGCTGGCCCACAGCCTCCGTCACCAGAGTCCCGGAGCTCCCGGAGAGAAACCACTGGGGACGGGGGAGGGGAAGCACTTGCCCTGGTTTTCTCATTAAACGTTTTCAGAGTTCTGACTTCTATTAAAATTTGGGGCCCAGCTAAAGTCAGCAAGTATTTGTCAAGTGAGTGCACTGCGATGCTGGCACTCTGGGTAAAATGACAGGAACACAGGAGACGCAGACCCTGTCACAACGAGCTTACGGTCCGTTACGGTGCGGAATCCGGGCGTGAAGCAAACACAAAACATTTCCATAGTAACATGTACTCAAGCGTGGCTCGATTATATGCCTCCAAACAAGGAGCCTGGATATAAAGAAACGCTCTAGATGGGGAGGCACCTACCAAGGAGGGCCCGGTGGCGGCGGAGGAGGTAGGATTCCGGGAGGCAGCCAGGAGAGCCACTGACCAGAGGAAGGGGGAACTTGCAAAGCACGGAGGCTGGAGTCGGCAGCAGTGCAAAAAAAATTGGGTGCTGGAGAGGAAGAGATGAGAACAGGAGGCGAACCCCACATCCCGCGACCACCTCCCTTCACCCCAAAACTTCCACAGTGTGTTCTCACCAGCTAGAAGTCCCTTTTGAAGGGGCTCTTAAAACTCCTTTCGGAAGACTTTTAAAATCATCACTCTCCCGCGGCACGTAAGAACACAGAGCACGGTATGGCCGTTGGCCCGCTCCTCATGTCTCCGCCCACATCCAGAGCCCGACCCTTGGGAATCGCTCTCCTCTCGGAGTCGAGGGCGCTCAGGGCTCCGGGCTCTGGGCTCCGGGGCAGAGCCACCTCGTGCGGCCCAGCAGCGTCGGGGTGTGGCAGGGGCTGGAGGGGTGCTCCCCCGCGTACCCGGCAGCCCTTCCGAGCAGCTGGCCTGCACTCGAAGCTTCACTGATGCTCTCTGCCTGAGCTCAGTGGCAGGAGCCAAAGACGGGTTTTGTGCACCACCCGGGGCTCACTTTCCAGTTTTCAAAGGGGGCTCGACAGCCGCTGTGCTGAAAGCCGGAGGGGCTGTGGTTGCCAATCGCGCTACCAGGAGAGGCGTTCAATTTGCCCACGTGCTGGCCGATGGCAGCCACCGTTGCATGCAGTCACTTTCAGAGGCGCGACAGTGAGAAAACATGCCCTTAGGATCGATGGGATGTGGAGCTGCGATATATTCAGCTTTTATCCCAAAGTCTAACTCTACAGATACTGACACTAAAACCACCCTTGAACGTAATCAACCTGAGGCCAGGATTTATCTTTCAGACCTGAAAAGATGCATTAGCTAGGATGTGTGTGTGCACAGGTGTGCACATGCACACATGCAAACACAAACACACCCATTCCAGAAATTATCACAACAAGTATTTTAGTCTTCTCCGCGTATGCGTTCTGGATTGGGGTGGGGTAACCTATGAAGGTTTAGAAAGGC
Organism: Panthera uncia; assembly: GCF_023721935.1. Taxonomy (NCBI): domain Eukaryota; kingdom Metazoa; phylum Chordata; class Mammalia; order Carnivora; family Felidae; genus Panthera; species Panthera uncia. The sequence continues at coordinate 154,362,353 of NC_064810.1, forward strand.
TGGATAAGCTTCCAGTCTATTTGACTTCCTATAGGTCGACGTAGAACGGTGGTCAAAGAAACCAATAAAAGGGGAACCAAAAAATCCCGCAAAAGGTTTGTAGCAGGATTGGGGAGGGTGGTGTGTGAGGAACTGAATTAACCCAAAGTTCTCAGTAACAAAATCAGTCATATCCGGAGTAGAAGGGGTCGAGTTTTATAAATTCCAAAATGTTTTAAATGGGTGAACAAAGTCTTACTACTATAAAAGCCATTCCTAGCAAATGGGTTCAATAAACTGGCTCTGGCAGAAATACTGGAAGCATTCCGAGTCCTGGGCCTTGGCCCAGCCTCGTCAAGTTCCTAACCTCAGCTCTGTGTGGGTCTGTGACAGTAATTCTGTTCCCTCTGGGGGGATAAGGAGCCCTGGGGTAAAGCAGGGAATGTAAACGACTTTGGCTATGTCCTATCAGAAGGTCACAGCCACATATTCTAAACATCACTGAGTTATCTTGTGTTTTTTCTTCTTCTAACGTGCTTGACGTGCTTAACAGAGTCAAACCTACTTTAACGAGCTAGATATATTTGATCTGCGTTGCTCTTTGCTCAGAAGAGTCAGCTTGTTAGAGTCCAAGGATGCTTTGCCAAGCTCTTTGGCATGCTCGGGTCAGACAAAGTCTGCAAGTAAAGTTTAACTTAATTAACTAATTCTGTGTGGAGGTTGATCGTTTAACGAACCCTAATGCGCTTATGTATAAGTTTATTGAATGTTAATCAGAATATTAATGAAGGTGACTGTGATTCAAAATTTACTAGATTTACAAATAAAACACAAGCTTTATAAATTGAGCATAAGAAACATTGTCTTTTACATCCACAATTTCAATAACTTGAGTACTAAAACACAAGTAATTTTGAGTAATCCTTTCTATGCACAAGGCCCGCCGCAGATAAGAAACACTAACAGAACTCCATTAACATCAAGACAGAAAACGTGGAAAATCTGAGGGGTGAAGGGATCAGCAAAATCACTGGGACAGAGCGCTCCAGGGGGAGGCAAAGGGAGGAAAGGTGGAAAGAGGCCACCACCCGCTACCCGGGCGCACCTGAGCCTCAGAGTCCCGGGCTAATGAGGATGGCTATGTTACTCACCAGGGCCCAGGGCCCAGCCCACAGCTACATATCGCTGACATTCCACTGAATAGGACTAAATCTGCCAGGGTGTTGGCAGGAAGAGGGTGGAAGATGGCAGGGACTGTTATGGGGAAGGGGAAGGGGAAAGCCTGGGACCCTGGAGCCATAGCAAGGTCCTTGCCCAAATCACTTCGCCCACACCATGTTCTGTGATACTGAGCACAAGATCACCAGTGTAGACAGTGTCTGGACCCGGCCATTTCCCATTTCCAACTTAAGAGTAAGCTGATGGAGATCACTGAAACTATGCATCCATAAATCATTGGTAGAAGGTATCCTTTTCCACAGCCAATAAAATCAAGCTATTAAACACTATAGTTTTTAGAAATCAGAACAATGTGGGCTCCCTCTAGTGGTTTAAACACCTTTAAATACCCTCAGATACTTAGAGGAAGCTTCTACTTTGATCATTTACGTCTACTTTTCGTATTGTCCAATCCTTTTCCTCTGGGGAAATCCACATCTTACAAATAGTCCACCACAAATTTCATCCCAGTGGATGAGGAGAGGGGTAGGCCCCGAGATCAAATGTGCCGGCTCCCAAGTCACAAAGCAAGTTTCTCTGCCCCTTCAAGGTCAATGTAAGCAAGATGGGGACAGACAGAGCTAGGCCACGTGACCAGGGGGCGGGTAAGGACTGCACATTAGGCCCAGGGAAATGAGCTACGACCACAACATTTAAAAAGTTCGTTTTCTCAGGTGGCTACAAAATCATCTCTGACAAAATTAAAAAGGACTAGTTCTTAACAGCCTTTAGGCCAATCCCGGCTGCTGCAGCTGCCCCCACGGTTAAGATCTGTCTGAATTTTTCAATGCTGTCATGTAAGCGAAGGTCTCATCACTGCCCAGCAACGCATCCTATTAAAAGCTGCACTCTATTGAGGCCAGTTCACAGCTGAGAAAGAAGGAGTTTTGTACCGTGTAGCAGGCCCAACGATGGCTGCCATTCGCACTGAATTTCTGAGTCTTGTTACGATAATGTGCAACGAAGTGCTGGCGATCTGCAGGGCAGAAAAATCAATACAAACGGACGCAAAAGCCAAAGGCAGAGGAACCAAAGAAAAAAGCACGAGCTCCCTCCACTCAGAAGTGTAAACAACAATTATGAAACGGATGGGAATATAACTGCTACCTCCGTGATTACCCCTGTGGCTGTGTTGGTATATATTTTCCACCACTGCTGAGGGAGGTATTTGAAACTCAGGCTGGTTCAGCTGATTTAGAGGAGAAAGTCTTTTCAGAAAATTGTTCTTGAATCCGCTTCTAAACAATTTACCAACTTGTCCGAAGTCTCTTTCAAAGATGGTGGTAAAAATCTGAATGAAATTCTTCTGAATTCTCAAAGTACAACAGCAGTTTCTCTGATCTGCTCTAGGAAAACTAACAGCAAAACAAAAGCAGCTTTCTGACACAGTGTGAGATACAAGTCCGCAACCGGGAACTGGGTTTCTTACTACAGCTTAAGTTGTATACACGGAATGCCATTTATAGTTGGAAATAGTTATAGTTAAATCCAATGTGCCTGGTAATTTCTATAAAATGTTGAACGTTGGATCCCTGGTAAGAATAAAATTCTCTCTCACATTGTTTTTTTCCATGGGAAAATCAGATTCGAATGAAAACGGCTTTAATTGTAAGGACAGTTTTCCTGCTTGGCCCAGGGACTGCCCTACAGGCTGGATTCCCTTGACGTCATTTCACTAGAGAACTGACTGAAGGGCAGGTGGTTTACATAAGATGTCATCATCTCCAGGGCTTTACCCGGGTTCCAGGGAAGCCCCAAATCATACATCAAAACCCTTTGATTGAGGTTTGCTTCAAAACCTCAGAGTGGCTTTCTTACTCATCAGAAGAGAGGCATCACATTTTCTTCCCATCTTCTTTTCATGTCATCATTTCAGATCACAGAACCAAAACACTGCCATTCTGTGACAGATACTCCAGAGGAGTATGTGATGTATGCACACACAAGTCAAGAAGCCAAAACTGTCAGCCAGTGGAATTTGTTTCAGTCTGGTCCTTATGCTTCAGTTTTCACATCTTTTACTTACGTTTAAGAAAATAATATGGTGCCTCAGGGCACTTTCTTACTCCCCCCACAGGACTGGGATCTTATGAGTATGCATAAGAGGGACGAAAGATACCTGTGGAACAAATGAATTTTACATTTCAATTTGTAGCAGAGACAGAGGCACCTTGTTTTGTAGAAGAGCTGAAAAAGGTGAAGAATTTAAGATTTAAATCACTAAAGAAAAAAAGAAAAACATTCTATCCAAAAATGTTTATGATGAATAAATTTAAGATACGGTGTTCCTGTAAGACTACAATGTAAAGTAAGCATACCTGGGGCGCCTGGGTGGCTCAGTCAAGCTTCCGACTTTGGCTCAGGTCACAATCTCATGGTTTGGGAGTTCGAGCTCTGCACTCGGCTTGCTGCTGTCCGCTCAGAGCCCGCTTTGGACCTCTGTGCCCCTCTCTCTGTCCCTCCCCAGTCACTCACACATTCTCTTTCTCTCAAAAATGAATGAACATTTAAAAAATTAAAAAAAAAATTTTAAATGAGCGTAATTTATTATCCTTTGCGTATGCTTCCTGACGGTCAACGTTTTAAAAAAGACATAATGCTCTTACAGTGTTATCCAGACCTTGTTTGCCACGACTCATCTACAATGGCCCCACCCTACAAATGACAGCTCTCTTCTCTACGGTGCTCAGGCCACACGTGGGGGTCATCCTCGATGCCTTGCTTCTGTCAGATCCCACCTGCAACCTGTCATCAAGTCCTCCTGATTTTGCCTCGAAAATACATCCGGTCAACTACCTCTGCTACCCGCACACTCAGTACCCTGGCCGAGGACCCTGTCACTGCCGTCCCAGATCACTGCCACGGCCTCTGAACTGGTCTTTCTGCCTTTGCCCTTATCCCTTCCGGTCTGTGTCACCACAGCAGCAAGAGTGGCCCCACCAACACATACTTCTGACCGCCCATCTCTGCTCAGAACCTCCAGCAGCTCCCGCATCACCCAGGGTTATATCAAAGTCTTGCCCGTGACCTGAAAAGCCCCACGTCATCTGCCTTCCCGTTTCCTCTGTTACGTTTCTGGACTATCTCTTCTTTGCCTTGCTCACTCCAATGTAGTGACATGAGCCCCTGGGCTCTTTTTGTAATTTTTTAAAAAATTTTAAGTAGGCTCCATGCCACGTGGGGCCTGAACTTACAACCCTGAGATTGAGAGTCGCATGCTCCTATTAGGTATTTGCCCAAAGGATACAAAAATACAGATTCAAAGATCCAAACACACGCACCCCAATGTTTATAGCAGCATTATGAGTACTAGCCAAAGTACGGAGAGAGCCTAATGTCCACTGACTGATGAATGGACAAAGAAGATGTGGTGTCTATATATATGCAATGGACTACTACTCAGCCCCTGAAAAGAATGAAATCCTACCATTTGCAATGACGTCAATGGAGCCAGAATGTATATATAATGTTAAGTGAAAGAAGTCAGTCAGAGAAAGACAAATACAATTTCACTCATGTGGAACTGAAGAAACAAAACGGATGAAAATACGAGAAGGAGAAAAAAAAAGAGGAGGGAAACAAACCATAAGATACTCTTAACCACAGAGAACAAACTATGGGTTGACAGAGGGAGCTGGAGGGGGATGGGCTGGGTGGGGGCTGGGTATTAAGGAGGGCACTTGATGCGATGAGCACCGGGCGTTCGTATGAAGTGATGAACCACCGAATTCTACTCCCGAAGCCCATGGTGCCCTGCGTGTTTACTAACTAGAATTTACGTTAAGAAACAAGAGTCACGTGCTCTACAGACTGAGCCGGCTGCCCCTTTTCTTCAACACACCAGGCCCAGGCCCACAGCAGGGCTTCTCTCTCGGCCTTGGCTCAGTTTCACTCTCCCTGGGAAGCCTTCTCCCCACCCTATGAGGACAAGGCCCATCTCCCTTCCTTACCTTAGTTTTCTCCTTAGCACTTACCACTAACACATCCTGAATATTTACTTATCTTACTCACTGTCTTTCCCCCTAAAATATATACTCCATGAAGGCAGAGTTTTTCTTTCTTTTTGCTGACTGCTGTATCATCATTGCAAGAAATGTGTCTGGCACCGAGCAGGTGCTCATAAATCCTTACTGAATCAACTGAATGAGTCACGATTCCTATTTATGGGAAGATTCCGGAACACAGCTAGTGTCATAAGGAGAAAAAGTACTTCAGGGCTTTATTTTGCTACGGACTTGACACTGTTACCCTTTTACCCTGAGTTGCCAGACGCATTTCTCTGTATCCCTAGCGTCCAGGAAACTCACCAGTGCCTTCTTCTCTAACCAGAGTCCAGACAAGACAGAAGAAAAAAAAAAAAAAAGGCGAGAATTGTTCTGCCATGTGCTTTGAGAAAGGCAGGGCGGGTGCTCTAGGCTCTCCCTGCCCTGCCTCACAGGAGGGAAGAACACATATCCAGGGAGGCCCAGGAGCCACCGCCTCACTCTCAGGCCTCGCTCTCCCTGGGAAGCCTTCTCACCACCCTATCCAGGACGCACGTGCAACTGGGGCACGCTTGCCCACGGCTGCTTCCTCAGCCGGCACTGCATGCGGACCGGCCATGTGTGTGAGGCACCCCCGCCCTCCCACGACCCCTGCTGCTGCTGGTCCCTCAAAGGCTGGCACGCCACGAGCCGGTGCCGCCCGGAGGTCCTCGCAGCTGAAGCCAAGCCCTTCACGAAGGAGCAGAGAAGAGGCAACATCCCAGACATCTGGCGGTGGCACAGTGCAGCACGGTCACTGGTGGCCGAGCGACCAGGCCACTCAGTGGAGCAGAGGCCGGTCTCCAGATGCCCGTGGACGGTGGGGGGATCTCCATCAGCAGAGACAATGAATGCTAAACTCAGAGATGTCCTTTATAGGCTCTAGGGAGCCACTGTGTCACTATTAACTGTGGTAAAAATGAAGTGCCACCAGCACGTGGACGTGGTTTTATTTATTTTTTTATTTTTTATTTTTTTTTTAAATTTTTTTTTTCAACGTTTTTAATTTATTTTTGGGACAGAGAGAGACAGAGCATGAACGGGGGAGGGGCAGAGAGAGAGGGAAACACAGAATCGGAAACAGGCTCCAGGCTCCAGGCTCTGAGCCATCAGCCCAGAGCCTGACGCGGGGCTCGAACTCACGGACCGCGAGATCGTGACCTGGCTGAAGTCGGATGCTTAACCGACTGCGCCACCCAGGCGCCCCAGGACGTGGTTTTAAAAAGAAGGGGAAGAGTCTACAGTCAGCATGTGAATAAATAAATCAGCCCAACAAATGCTTACAAATAACGTGGTCAAACCAAGAGGAAATGTTCTAGATGTCTGTGAAGGGTAGGAGAAAAATGCAAAGGTACTTATTTAAGAACACTTGAAATAAATTATACTTTGAATAATTGCAGTATTTTTCACAACGAGAAAAAGTTTACGATGCTAAAGAGACGGCAGGGGTGCCTGGGTGGCTCAGTCGGTTAAGCGTCCGACCTCGGCTCAGGTCACAATCTCGCGGTCCGTGAGTTCGAGCCCCGTGTCGGGCTCCGGGCTGATGGCTCAGAGCCTGGAGCCTGCTTCCAATTCTGTGTCTCCCTCTCTCTCTGCCCCTCCCCCGTTCATGCTCTGTCTCTCTCTGTCTCAAAAATAAATAAACGTTAAAAAAAAAAATTTTAAGAGACGGCAAAAGTGGGGGAAAGAAGTTAGTGAATAAAAAAGGAATAAAATTAATTTGAAAAGAAAACTGTTCTCATTCTACGGAAGGTACTTCTCCCTATTTTTTAAAAAAGACCAAGCTTTACAAGGTCACGAAGAGGTCCTCATCCAAGTTAACAACCTCTGTTCTGCAAAAGCTCCATGCAGCTACAGACTGGGAGAAAATATTTGCAAACCACACATCCAACACGGGACTACTAACTAGACTGCACGAAAAACTGTAAAAACTCCCCGTCTAAAGAAAATCTAGTTAGAAAACGGGCAAAAGACATCAACGGACATTTCACCGCAGAGGAAACACAGATGACAAATAAGCCCGAAAAGATGGCGACCATCATTAGCCCGAAGCAAAATGTAAATTAAAATCACTATGAGATATCCGTGCCAACCCATCAGAACGGCTAAAATAAAGATTAGTGATGCCACCGTCCGGGCAAGGATATGGAGAAGCTGCATCAGTCATTCACTGCCGGTGGGAATGTAAGATGGTCCAGGCACCTGAAAAGTTTGGCCACTGCTCAGCAAACTAAACATGCAAATAGGGCCCAGCGATGTTAAGTGCCTCTTGGACACTTATCCAGAGAAATGAAAACTGAAGCTCACACGAAACCTGTGCAGAAACGTTCCCAGTGGCCTTATTTGTTCTTCAATGTTCTTCAATGGCTGAAGGGTTAAACAAACCATACTCCTACTCAACAATAAAAAGGAACAAGCTATCGATACACACAATAATTTGGATGAATCTTCAGCAAACTGGGCTGAGTGAAAAAAGCCAATCTTAAAAGGGTATGTAACTGCATGACTTATTCATGTAACATTTTTTTTTTTTTTTTAAGACAAACTCTTGGAAATGGGGAATGGCTGGTGATTGCCATGGGTAGGAGATACAGGGGGTGAGTGAGGGTGGGGGGTGCAGAGGTAAGTGGGGCTATAAAAGGACTAGAGGGATCTTTGCAGCGTTGAGCTGTTCTGTATCCTATGATGGTGAATACACAAGCCTACACGTGACACAATTATACAGCACCAAATACCCACATACAAATGAGCACAGTAAAACTGGGGAAATCTGACCAAGATCAGAGGACTGGATCAATGTCAATGTCCTGATTTGTGACATGGCCTATAGTTCTACAAAATGTTACCACTGGAGGAAAAGGGGAAAAGGCACACAGGACCTCTGTGTATTATTTCTTACAACTACATGCGAACCTACAATGGTCTCGTAAAAATGTCAGTGAAGAACATCATAAGGTCATTACCTCACCGCGGTCTCATTAAGCACCTTCTCCCAAGTCCTTTGGACCTAACTGAATATGCCACTGTGCAAGCAAGCAAGACTGTAGGGTTGATTCACTTGACGGTTAATTGAACCCACCAGATTTATATAAAAACTCCCCAACAATCCTACCAAGTCAGCCACAATTTACATTCTGCACGTTGTTCATATCTCCAGCTCAACTGGAAAAAACATGATCTTTTTAAATAGTAATGTGTTAAATATGACACAATCACATTTAGTTTTGGTAGAATCACGCTGTTCTCAAGGTGACAAAAATTAACTACCTAATGGTAATCCCATTTCATGGTTTAATTAAAATTGTTATAAACAGCAATAGTATAGCTTGACTAATTTGACCAATTAGTGAATTTTTATAAGCAATGTTCGCAATTTCACCACCACTCGAATGATGCCATTTTTAAAGACTATAGCTTTAAGTGATACAAAGACACTTAATGCAAAAAAAAAAAAAAAAAATGATGCACAAATAAGTATTACATTTCTAATAGAATTTATTTATACATTATGGTTACTGGGCTTTTTTGCTGCTGCTCTAGTAACGCAAATTAGATTTTTTTAGAAAATTACCAAATACAGTTCATACATCAATTTACTGATTTGACAGTATCTGCAAAATCTCAGAAAAATGTTTTAACAAGGTCCTAGCTCTAGACTGACGTTTCCAATTCTATTTAGCCTGAGAGTGGAGTCTGCATGAGCTCTTCCATATTAAATTAACGTCTAACATCCAATCTCCATCTCTGCCTCAAAACGATCTTTCATAAAATAAACCTTAGCATCTTTCCTCACATGTCAATCGTAATTGTGAACACACACGGTCAGGCAGAAGACGTCTGCCTGGCTTGGGTTCATGGCTGCTCGTGTCATTGCCCTTCATTTCTGGGCTGCCCCCGTGGCCTCCCACTTTCAGTTTTAGGATGTGTGTCCCGAATGGGCCCTGACACCGGAGAGGATCAGGGCGGCCTATGTCCGTAGTCCCACAAGAACGGGGCCCGTGGGTTTCCGCAGCGGGAGAAAAGGTCTGGTACTCAGACACCACTCCCCGAGTAGGGGGGCTCTGCACTGTGAGCTCAAATCTGTGCCTGCAGGCATCAGGGCACTGCCCCTCCCGGGTGCTTTCCTGGATGGTACAGGCACGTGACAGTGAGGTCCACAGCACGAGGCCTAAGCTGTACGGCAGCACACAGTCTTGCCACGTAAACTCAGAGGCCACAGGCTCCGACGGTGCCTTCCCTAAAGGACGGCTGGAGTGGGAGCGTGAGGAGGGCTGGGGCCCCCGACGGGAAATGCACTACAGCAACACAAAGACGGACGGAAATGAAGAGGGACCCACCAGTGCTCCAGCCAAGCTGGACCTCAAACTGAACAAATATTTCCCTCCTCATTCTTGAAGCCTCCCTCCGCACCTTCACCTGTTTTTCTGTAGGACCCTTTGTGCCGGGAACTCTGTACCCACACTGACATCTCGCTGGCCTCAACGTATGCTCATTAGCGAGGCTTGGATGGCCACCATCAGTGCCAGGCGCGAGACCACCTTCAGGACGTGGCAGCACGTGGCCCGTGCCTACGGAGACTGCCCAGGTCCCGTATTCGCCTGTAAAACCCCTCCGGCCCTTCACGCCGGGAGGGCTTGCCATATCGGAGCCCTTGGCCTGCTGCAGCCTCCCGCACCGGCAAAGTAGTGAACATCTTCCTTCTTTGTATCTGCCTTCCCGTTACACATGTCCAGAGCACAGAGGTCGGTTTCTGACAGCAATGGGAAGACCCCCACCCGTGCCCTCTCATTGCTTTGTACTTTCCAGCACGGAATGCGCCTCTGGGCACACGAGAAAAGCAGAGGCGGGGGAAGATCGACATCTCAGGAGCCGGCCAAGAGAGAAGCAGGTCTGCCACTTCTCATTGAATCAACACCAGCCACCGCTCCAAGCACTTTAAAAACACCTGCTTGCTTCTTTTCATGACAATGATATGAAGGTAGGTACTGTCATCACACGTTATCTTACAGGTGAGGAACAGAGGTACAAAGAGGTTCGGGAATTCGGCCAGAGTCAGTCATCGTGACGGGACCACAATGCCAACAGGACAAGTGGTGAGTAGAAGTCAGATTCTGGACATACTTTAAAGTGAACAAGACGTTTGGATTTAGGGCTGCAGTGAGATGAGTCAAGGAGGGACTCCCTGGATTTTGGCCTTGGCGATTAGAAAGACAGAAGTGCCCTTTGTGGAAATGGAAAGGATTTTATTTTCATTCCTACATAATTAACTGTATTAAAAAATATTATGTTCCTACTGATTAAAAACACCCCGAGGGGCAACTTCCACGTCCGCCAAGACGAAATAACCCTCCCACCCAACATAACAACAGCCAAAATTTTATGAAACAATAGTCTTCAAGACACGGGACATTGAGCAATGAAGGACTATGATCCCTGAGACACAGGAAACAAGGTGGGCATCCGGTCACTCTAGCTTGCTGCCTACAGAAAGTCTCCAGGACTCAGCAAGGGGAGAGATGGTAAGGTTGTGCCCAGCAGGCTCCCTGAGCTGCAGCAAGAGTCCAGGGAAAACACGACACCAAATGTGTGCCAGATGAGGAGGTCTGCAGATGGTGTCCCTGAGCCGCATGTCTGAGGAAGCGACCTGAAGTCTGGGAAGGGGGCATCTGAATGGATTGGAGGGAACAGTGTGCCTGGTGCTCACACAGGACTGAGAAAATGTCTGCTCCCACCAGCCAGACTGGAAAACCTAACTCATGGGTCATCAGATAGAGTATTCAGAGGGTCCTGATTGAATACTGGGACATAATTATGAAGGAAGAGATAAACAGAAGTATAAATATACTATCGTATGGTTCTCATACTGTACATGAAGTGATATAGTATCTCTTGAGGACAGGCTGTAATAAAATAAAGATGTATAATATGAACCTTAAAGCAATCACGGCCATAAACAGAATTGTAGCTATTAATTCCCAAAAGGAGAAAAAATATAGACTCACACACATACGCACAAACCTGTAAGAATTCATTAGAAGGCAGAAAAGGGAACAGACAGCAAGACGGTAGACGTAAATCTAACCATATCAATAACCAAGTTAAATATAAATGCTATAACATCCTAATTAAAAGGCAGAGATTGTCAGACTAGTTACAACAGTAACGAACCAGTTACAACAATAACTCCTAACCATATGCTGCTTAAAAGAAGCATAGTTAAAATATATAGGCACAAATAGGAGAAGGATGTTAAAAAAAAAATATATATATATATATATATATATACATACATATATATATGTATGTATATATACGTATATTATATGTATATATATATATAATATACGTATATATAATATACGTATATTATATATATATATGGTGCCACACAGGTCAAAGAAGAGAGACTATGTGGGAAACACTATTATGATACCAGAACACATTATGGAAGCACATTAATTAATCATTAATCCTAAACGGGGAGACCAGGGAAAGGTGACGTCTAAACTGGTCCTTGGAGGACAAGGGGTCCTCTGACAGCAGCAACTGGATGGGAGAAAATTCGAAGACTAAGGAAACTCCAGGCAGACACCAAAGCAGGAAGACACAGACACTGAGGTGTCCGTGAAAGGAGGGGTGGTGGGAGGGGGAGGGGAGAAAAGACAGCTACGAGACAGATCACAGAGGATCTTAAGTCCCTTGCTAAGGATGCTGGTCTTTATGTTATGAAAAGGGGAACAACCAAAGGTTTTTCCGATCACAAATGAGATGGTCAGAACCGTGCGTCACAAACAACAGACGGCAGAGGAAGAAACTGGAGTCAAGGAGAGCAGTCAGGCACTCGCTGAAATACTCCAATGAGGCATGACAACAGTGGCCCTGAAGGTGGATGGCACCTCCGAAAGGAAGTTGAAGGAGGAGGCATTCTAGAGGCAGGATCAGCAGGTGGGAGACAAAAGGAAGCTCTAAAGGAAAAGAGGAAAGCAAAAATGGCCCGTGGTTTCAAAGGGAGCTGCCAGGGAGACAGTGAAACCATTTGCTGCAACAGGAATTCAGAGAAAGAAGGCAGCACGAGAGTGGAGTCCCGGGAGGCCACTGTGCTCTCTTCTGAGTGCCGCCACGGTGGTGCCCGCTGAACGTCCACGGGGCGGTGTCCTCAGGCAGCCAGAAGGCCAGAGCCGGCAGACGGAGGCGCGGATGTATGAGTCCACTGCACGGACCAGACAGCCCCTCTACTGCACGGTAATCACATCAAGCTTAAGCCCAGGCCTCTTTAGGAATTAATGACTCAATACGTCTTTTCCCGATTTTAATCTGATCTCTTCCAAAGGGTCCCCATTTCACACAAACAACTTTATAGGAAATCGAGATACGTAAACTTCGAAAATATTCAAACACTTTTAATCTAGAGCAAACTGTTTCCTGTTTTGGTATTAGGAACATTTACTTGTAAATGAGTTAATTAGCCCCATTTATGTCTACAGCAGAGCTTCTCAAACCATCTGTGGTGAAGGACCAAAGTTTTAAATTCCTTGTCCATTATGGACCTACGTATGGCCCTACTGGGGTTTGAACCGTATTGTGTGTTGCCCAAATTCCTATGTTGGAGCCCTAACCCCCACTGTGACTATAACTTCAAGACAGGGCTGACAAAGGCATAAGTAGGATTAAATGAGGCCATAAGGGTGGTGCCCTGATGTAACGAGTCTAGTCTCCTTATAGGAGGAGACCCCAAAGAGGTCTCTCTCTCTCTCTCTCTCCCTTCCTTTGAACGCACACACAAAGAAGAGGTCACGTGAGCACATCGCAAGATGGCAGCCACCTAAAAGCCAAGGGATGGGGCCTCAGAATGGAATCTACCCTGCTGACACCCTGGATCTTGAGCTTCCAGCCTCCAGAATTGTGAGATCTAATTTCTGTTGTTTAAACAGCTACCCGGTCCGTGGTATTTTGTTACACAGTCAGGGCAGACGCATACACACCGCATGTAGCGAAATGAGCTTGCCCAACACACAGCTCACCATGCAAGCTGCATTCTACTCTGCTTGGCCTCTATCTCGTTCAACAACATGAGACCGCTGACCACATGCTTAAACGTCACAGCAATGTCAAACTTCCTGAGACATTCCTAAAGGCTTCTACCCTGCCTCTGTACTAATTTCACCGTTGACCAGTATCAAACACTTTGTGGACTTCACAGCAGTCTGCAGACCAAGCTTCAACCAGTACTGGTTTATAGTCTTTCTGTGAAAGTTTTTCAAAAATGCAACGTTTCGCTTAGGCATAGAACTGAAAATAAAGGCATAAGTACTCAACACATTTGAAAGCAGATGTATGATGTGGGCTGAGGGGAAGCTCAAGATTCCATCATATACCTAGGCAAGATCCCTCAAAACACTGCAGAATACAGGTTCTTCAAAATAAATGGCACTGTGCCTGTTTACGGTGCCTCTTGTCTTCTGCTTCTCTTTTGCTTTTCCATCAGTCTCTATAATCATATCCAGAGAGCACGTTATAATTAGATGACAAGCTCAAAGCTGGAGTGTGACGACCTCTTCAACTGGCAATACATACACCAAATTCACAAAACAGATGCCCTCGAGGGACTCCAACTTAGTTAGATGGATAAACAAATTAACTCCCATGATCCTGCCACTGAGGTGAGGACCCTCCGTTCCCAACGAGATGTCCAACTTCCTGGCCATCCCAGAGGATCTTCGATGCGCAGAATCCGATGCACACATTTGGTTTTCACTCAGCCACCACTGGGTTGTTTTTTTTCCTACAAAAAGTGCTCATTCATCCTCGGAAGCTTCATGTAGCTTCTCCAGCACAAAGGAGAACAATGATTATCTTTTCAGCACTCATGGAAACAGGACAGAAATCAGTGGGGATCATCATGGTTTTAAGCCGGTATCATATGCCTTGGCCAACAGATGAGTTTGCAAGACCACAGAATATATTTTTTTGCAAACAGCATTGCTGTGAAAAACTTTGCTGGCTGAACTTTCCTCTTTTTCCTATGTCCAAGGAAAAGGTAATTCAGTGTTAGTCTTCTCACTTCTTCAACGTTCTTGTAACTGTAGGACTCCATGAGGAAAAGCTAATGAAGAACAGAATTTCAGAACTGTGAAGACCCAGAATAACCAATGGCAACCTCCTTGTAGCAGAGATGGCCAGCTATTCACCTAAATACATTTCTTCTTTCTTTTGGACACAGGGCAGGAAAACACTTCCCAGGTTCCCAGTGGCCACGTGGTCTCCCAATGGCTGTGGCTGATCTCCACAGACCTCAGAATGTAAACAGAAATGAACAAAAAACTGCTAGAACTGATACAAGAATTCAGCAAAGCCACAGGATATAAAATCAATCGACAGAAAATGGTTGTATTTCTACACACCAATAATGATGCAACAGAAAGAGACATCAAGGAATCACTCTCATTTACAATTACACCAAGAACCGTAAAATATCTAGGAATAAAGTTAGCCAAAGAGGTAAAAGATCTGTATACCGAACACGACAGAAAACTTACTACAGACACTGAAAAAGACACAAAGAAATGGAAAAACATTCCATACTCATGGATTGGAAGAAGAAATATTGTTAAAATGTCGATACTACCCAAAGCAATCAACACATTCAATGCAATCCCAATCAAAATAGTACCGACATTCTTCTCAGAGCTAGAACAAACAATCCTAAATTTGTATGGAACTACAAAAGACCCCCAATAGCCAAAGTAATGTTAAAAAAGAAAACCAAAGCGGGAGGCATCACAATCCCAGACTTTAGCCTCTACTACAAAGCTGTAATCAAGACAGCATGGTATTGGCAAAAAACAGGCACAGAGACCAATGGAATAGAATAGAGAACCCAGAATTGAACCCACAAACGTATGCCTAACTAATCTTTGACAAAGCAGGAAAGAGCATCCAATGAAAAAAAGACAGTCTATTTAACATATGGTGCTGGGAGAACTGGACAGCAACACACAGAAGAATGAAACTAGACCACTTTCTTACACCATGCACAAAAATAAACTCAAAATGGATGAAAGATCTAAGTGTAAGACAGGAAACCATCAAAATCCTAAAGGAGAAAACAGGCAACATCTCTGACCTTGGCCGCAGCAACTTCTTACTCGACACATCTCCGAAGGCAAGGGAAATAAAAGCAAAAATAAACTATTGAGACCTCAAGATAAAAAGCTTCTGCACTTTAAAGGAAACAATCAACAAAACTAAAAGGCAACCAAAAGAATGGGAGAAGATATTTGCAAATGACATACCAGATAAATGGTTGGTATCCAAAATCTGTAAGAACTTACCAAACTCAACACCTGAAAAACAAATAATCCAGTGAAGAAATAGGCAGAAGACATGAATAGACAATTTTCCAAAGAAGACATCCAGATGGCCAGTAGACACATGAAAAGCTGCTCTACATCACTCATCATCAGGGAAATACACATCAAAACCACAATGAGATACCACCTCACGCCAGAGTGGCTAAAATTAATAACTCAGGAAACAACAGATGTTGGTGAGGATGTTGAGAAAGGGGAACCCTCTTGCACTGTTGGTGGGAATGCAAACTAGTGCAGCTGCTCTGGAAAACAATGTGGAGGTTCCTCAAAAAATTAAAAATAGAATTACCCTGGAGAACCTGGGTGGCTCAGTTGGTTAAGCCTCCAAGTCCGGCTCAGGTCATGATCTCATGGCTCGTGAGTTCGAGCCCTGCATCTGTACGAACAGTTCAGAGCCTGAAGCCTGCTTCAGATTGTGTCTCCGTCTCTCTCTTCCCCTCCCCTGCTAGCACCCTGTCTCTCACTCCTTCAAAAATAAATGAACATTAAAAAAAAAATTACCCTAAGAACCAGCAATAGCACTACTGGGAAAGGCTACTACTCCAAAGGATACAGGAGTGCTGATGCATAGGGACACTTGTACCCCCAGTGATTACAGCAGTACTTTCAAAAATAGCCAAATTATGGAAAGAGCCCAAATGTCCATCAACTGATGAATGGAGAAAGAAGATGTGGTTTATACATGCAATGGAATACTACTTGGCGATGAAAAAGAATGAAACCTTGTCATTTGCAATGATGGAACTGGAGGGTATTATGCTAAGTGAAATAAGTCAGAGAAAGACAGAGATCATATGTTTTCACTCATATGTGGAATCTGAGAAACTTAACATAAGACCATGGGGGAAGGGAAGGGAAAAACATAGTTACAAACAGAGAGGGAGGCAAACCATAAGAGACTGTTAACTACAGAGAAGAAACAGGTTGATGTGGGGGAAGGCGGGGGTGGGTGAGGAAAATGTGTGATGGGCATTGAGGAGGGCACTTGTTGGGACGAGCACTGGGTGTTGTATGTAAGCAATGAATCACAGCAATCTACTCCTGAAGCCAAGAGCACACTGTATACACTGCATGTTAGCCAATTTGACAATAAATTAAAAAAAATAAAATAAAAATAGAATTATGCTTCAAAGAAAAGACAAGAAAAGACAAGACAAGACCTTCCAGGTCCGGTCCATAAAACCCTCCCTCTTGCCAACCTGCATGTCCCTCCCTCACACCCACCCCCAACCCAGGTCTTACATTTAGGTCACAGATCCATCGTGAGTTGAATTTTGTATATGGTAGGGGGAGTCAACCTGCATTCTTTTGCATGTGGATATTCTGTTGTTCCGGCACTATTTGTTGAAAAGACTACTCATTCTTCCCCCCACTGAATTGTCTTGGCACTCTTGCAAAAAAAAAAAAAAAAAAAAAAAAATCAACTGACCATAAATGTGTTTATTTCTGGACTCTTAATTCTGATCCACTGATCTATATAGCCATTCTTATACAAGAACCACATAGTCTTGATTGCTGTAGCTTTGTAGTAAGTTTTGAAATTGGGAATTATGAGTCCTCATACATTACTCTTCTTTTTCAAGACTGTTTTGGCTATTCTGGGTCCTTAGCATTTCCATAGGAAATTTAGGATCAATTTCTACAAATAAATTAGCTGGGATTTTAATAGGGATTACATAGGATCCATAGATCAATTTTGGGGGAGTATTGCCATCTTAATGGTACTGGCTTCATTTTATTCTTTTTTGATACTATTATAAATGGAACTGTGTTAATCCCACTTGGGGACTGCTCATTGCTACTGTTTACAAATATAATTCCTTTGCGTATATTTTTCTGTCTTCTACTGAACTCATTTATTAGTTCTAATAGTTTTTTAGTGGATCCTTTTGGATGTTCTACGAACTAGGTTGTGTCATCTGCAAACAGAGATTGTGTGTTTCACTTCTTCCTTTCCAATCTAGACATCTTTTATCTCATTTTCTTGCCTAACTACTTGGCTAGAATTTCCAGGAAAACGTTGACTAAAAATGGCAAGTATCAAGAGTGGGTATCCTTGTCTTGTCCCTGATCTTAGCAGGAAAGCTTTCGGTCTCTCACCAGTAAGCGAGATGTTTGCTAGAGGTTTTGTGTATATGCCCTTCATCAGGTTGAAGAAAAAGGATGGTTTTTGAAACCCTGCTGACTGGCAAGCCTTTACTAGTATTTACACGGAAGCCTTATGTTTAAGGGCTGGGCATGGTGATAAAATGACACGCGGTAAAGAAGCGCTGTTCGCTCGCTTCCAGGAAAAATGCCAATTATGGAACGGAGCTTCGTTTAACCGACCCAGATGCTCTTGGTGCAGTGAGACAGTCGAGAAGCCCCACATGCATGAGAGGTGCTCGCCGTCACTAGCCATCAGGGAAGCAAAACGCAAGCTACGATGAGATACCACCTCACGCCCACTAGGATGGCTATAATTAAAACAACAACAACAGCAAACCCAGCAAAGAAGGGTTGGCGAGGATACGGAGAAATGGGAATCCTCGTGCGCTGCTGGTGGGATGTAAAATCGTGCAGCTGTACGGAAAACAGTTGGGTGGTTTCTCAGAAAGTGTAATGTGGACTTACCATATGACTCAGCAATTCCACTCCTAGACATACACTCAGAAGAACCGAAAGCGGGGACTCAAACATATCCGTATGCCAATGTTCGCTGTAGCATTAATTATATTAAAATAGCCAAAAGGCGGAAACAGCCCAAACGTCCACCAACATACAAACGGAGAAACAAAATGTGGTCTATCCATACACTGCGGTATGATTCAGACATGAAAAGGAATGAATTTCTGATACATGCTACAACATGGAGGGACCGTGAAAATTCTACAGTAAGTGAAAGAGGCCAGACACAGAAGGACAAATAATTCTATGAATATCTGGAACAGACAACTGCATGGAGACTGAAACGAGACGTCAGGGGGTTGGGTGAGAGGGGTCTGGGGAGTTAATCCTTCACGGTGGTGGCTGTGCAACGCGGTAAATGTAATCACTCACCACATTGTACACTTAAAATGGTTTAAATGGCAAATTCTCTTGTTTATATTTCACGACGATACAAATGTTTTAATAAAAGGCCCACAGCTATTACTACACCCACATTTCTACCATCTTCACTCTCATAGTAATGTTTCGCTGCTCTTTTCTTGGGAAAGTTTGTGACCTGAATTATGCTACTGACACACATAGCATAAGCTCCTCTCGGTAAGTATCGTGACTGCTCGCTTATGTGCAAGCTAAGAGCCTTCCACAATTCTTACACGTGTCTTATGTCACTGCAGTCATATAGATACTTACACTCTTCCCTCTGCCCTTAAAGGCACTGATGCTTGAATCTACGTGAGCCAAGCAGGGTTCTTCTTTGCAAGCTACACACACCAATTCTGTTTTGCTTGGACAAAGAAGGGGTTTGTTAAAAGGAAACCAGGCAGCTTGCTTGCGTACCCTCTGAAAGGTCTAAAGAACCAGGCGTGGCAGTCACCCAGCCAGGAGCAATGTCCAAAATCAAGCACGGAGTTGATCCAGTGAGGGTGCCGGGGCCACAGCTGCAAGACAGAGAGACGTAACAGCGCTGACGAGAGCCTCTGCAACAGCATCCCTCACCGGAGAGGACGCTGCACGGTACTTCCTTTCGGGGACCACTCGCTTCCAGCTCAAAGTTTGGAGTGGCAAGGTTATAACTGTCTGAAAATAAATCACGTGCCTGTATTTGTGGCCCAGAAGCCAGGGAGGCTGGGAAGGGAGCGCCTGGCATTGCCGGCTTCTGGGGAGTTGTGGGGTGGACTGTGCCTTACCAGGTCAGAGGTTCTGTGGACACAAAAGGGAGATTCGATGCTCAAAGATACAAAGGATGACTCATGTTCACTGCACCCTGTCTTTAGACAAACCGATTTGCAAATGAGCAATTTAAGCTAAATATGCCTGGCAAGGGTTCTCAGCAGAGAAAGCAGAGCCACCTAAAATGCCAAGCAAGCAAGAGCTCGGTCCTTTGGAGAAGCCTCAAGGAGCAAGGTATTATTAAAATGTGGGGAGGAGAGCAGTGGAGACGAGCTGCACGATTTCACAAACAGACTGCAAAGCTAAATCTGGATTTCAATCCTGAAAATGGTGGAGAGCCTGAAGGCTTTTAAGGAGAGAATAAAGTCAGATTTGTGTGTAGAACAATCATTTTAGCAGCGGAATGGATTGAGGTCCCCGAGCCTGGATGCCAGCTAAGAAGACGCTATCGTTCCAGAGAGAAATAGTGACGGCCTGTTCTGAGCTCACACACAGGATCTGAGTCAGGAAGAACCGAATTTGGACAAAGTGATGGCCTAGACTGGCTGCTGGCTGCTTGAGCGTGGCAGTGAGGGTCCTAAGTCTTGGCTAAGACTAGGCTGACAGTGAGAGAGGAAACGGGTTCTGGGTGGCTGACTTTGGATCGCTGGGTGCCATCAGGTGGACGCATCAGGTGGACAGGAACCTGTCCGTTCCACAACTTCCTCTGAACACGGGACAGCGGAAACCGTGGAACAGACAAGTCACGCAGGGGGTGTACGAGGGACAGGAGAGGAGGGAGGGGATGATTCCTGAGACAGAGCAGCCCATCTAGAAGGTCAAGAAGGAAGAGCCAAAGAGAGAGGAGGAAAGCCAGGAGACAAACCTCTCATGGCCGCCCAAGAATGAATTTCTAGGATGAAAGGAGCTGCTCATCTCAAACAAGCGTTGTGTGTGGATCGTGTATTCATCCTCCCACACCCTGACCCTGCACAAGGAGGAAGTAACGTAAGGGAGTAGAATTATTAAGCAGGGAAAGACTCTCTGTCTCTCTTCGCTTTTCTTCCTGAGTTCCTCAAATAGACCCGAGTGGTGGAGGAGGAGGAGGCTGAGACAAGTAGGACCAGCACAGGCCCAGCTTCCAAACCTGCTCCTCTCCAGGGCGAATTCTCCTTCCGTTTTCATTACCGAAATGTGAGCAATTTATGAGGAATCTAACGAGGACTGGTCACTTCAACCCTCAGGTTTTCTGGAAATCCCTCCCTCCAAATCCAAGGATCTGCCGCCACTGTAACGTGCCAGCATCATCTCTCTGCTTTGGATTTGTTTGTTTTGCAACACAGCAATCACTTCTCTTTTCAAATGACAACATTCAATATACTCCAGCATAATCACATAATATACTTAGAAAGTATTAAGTAAAAAAGTCATTGAAATCAGCACATTGAGGGAAATAAAACCAAGCAAATGATGAAAATGAGGAAGCCTAAAAAAGACTGCCAACTTATCTCCTCAGTCAGGGGTATGACTAACATATGGACTGCAGAATTATCTTTCTCATTTTAGACTCACTTTCAGAATTAGCAACATACTAATTGTCCTGTTCTGTCACCACATCTTTAAATATATTCATATTTTATTAATCTCTCTCATTAGCCGCCATTTTGAGAATTTCCTCACTGGACTTAGAGATGTAATATTTATGATCACTTTTCCGATGCTGGAAACCGTGCGTCTGTGGAGTACCGCAGCTCGCCTCCAGCCCTGAGGAAGTCTCGGCATGCACATCAACACAGCAATGCTAAAGCAGTCATCAACAAGTCAGAGAAAAAAACCGTTTAAAAAGCACCACAGTTGGGGAAAAATTTCAACAGACTGACACCACTGAAAAAAACATCGTGTGTAATACGACCTATACGAAATTTAAGAAGAGTTAAAACTAAGCGGCCACAGAAGTCGGGAGAGTGGTTACTTCTGGTTCGCACTGACTGGAAGGGCCAGGAGGGGCTTCTGGAACAATGTTCTCTGTCTCATGAATATGCTTACTTCCTGAAACTTCACTGAGCTTCATACGCACGACCAGTATCTATACGTACGTTACACTTTTAATACAAATTCCCCAAAGTATGTTTTATGAAAAAGTAGCCTATAAATATTACAGAATATAGCATCTATATCCTTATTTCAGCCCTGCTTTAAGAAGTTACAGGAGAGGTCCCTTAAAATTCTCTTAGGGTCTAAAATAATTTCTGGCTTAACAGACTCCAACGATGGTGGAAAATGGCGTTTACGGTAGATGTACAGGGACATACACGCATGTTTACGTATGGCACCTAAAACAGGCGCAACGCACACACTGCGCTACTCTTCGGTGGTGTGGAGCGACCAAAGGATTCGAATCACAGGTTTATGCGTCATGAGTTTTGGGGAAGGGTTTCACATTTTGTTCAATGGTGGTATACTTATAAAAACGCAGCTTCAAAATGCCTCCTGGCCATCTGAAATATCACAACACACCCAGCAGGCCCCTTACAGACAATGTCCCGGACGTTTGCTATTATCTTGACAACAGTGGACTTTGTAACAAACTGGGTATAAATGAGAACAAGTACAATCATAATCCAAGCAATGTAAAATATGGTATAAGCTAAATAGAAGATGAACGTATTCTTTAGTTCATAAATGAATACCATATATTAAAACTGTCCGAAACTACCAAAATAAACTCAATTTTTTCCAGATACAAAAATGCTATTGCAGAATTCTGGGGTTTTGTAGGTCAATGGAGCCACCTAAATCCAAACCTCTCAATACATCCTCAAACAAAACAAAACGGATCAACAAGGAGAGAACAAATGCAGCCATGCATTATGCGTGACTACAACATCACTAGGAGACAGGGAATGCCGTGAATTTCAGGTTACACGAAAATAGGGAAATCAACACCCAAATCCAGTAATACCAGCTTGAGAGCCCACATGTATGTGGGAAGTCAGAAACTTTGAAAAACGGCAAAGGGGAAAAAAAGAGCTCTAGAGGTGTTGGACGACAACTAAAATCACCCACAGAAAGAGAAATTTCCTCTGTGAGTGAGGAAGTACCGAAAACAGGTCTGAGATACGGCGGATCAGAGGTTTCCTGGAAAAATCTAAGGGACAGAACCGGAAAATGAACAGAACCAGAGACTGGACTCTTAAGAAGGCACCACTTCTGGGGGAAGGGTCACAGAGAAGGATCAGGTATCTCATGGAGGCTGGTGATGATGGGAGAAGAAAGTAAAAGGCAGAAATGATGGTCCTGCACAAACCTGAGCAATGCTCACACAAAAGTGAGCAATACTCACCACAAAACAGGCACTCACTAAAGAAACAGCATTTTTTTTGCAAATTACAGCCACAAGGAGATATTACCTCACACCAGTCCCAATGACTACTATAAAAGGACAAGAAATGACAAGTGTCGGCGAGGATGTGGAGAAAAGGGAATCTTTGTGCACCGTTGGTGGGAACATAGATTGGTGCAGCCTCTTTGGAAGACAGTATGCAGAATCCCTCAAATAATTAAAAACAGAGTTACCATATGACTCAGCAATGTGACTCCTGGGTATTTATTTGAAGAAAAGAAAAACACTGATTTGAAAAGATATAGGCACCCCTATCATCGCAGCAGTATTTACAACAGCCGAGATACGGAAACAACTCAAGTGTCCTTGTGAAATGGATGAGGGTGTCAAAAGGTACACACTTTCAGTTATAAAATAAGTCGTGGGGACGTAATATACAGCATGATGACTATAGCCAATACTGTACTGATTATCTGAAAGCTCCTGAGAGAGTAAACCTTAAAAGTTCTCATCACAAGAAACAAATCAGTAGCTGTAGCTGTGTGGTGTTAGATGTCCACTCGACTAAATGTGGTGATCATTTCAAATATGTAAAAACACTGAATCGTTATGTTGTACACCTGAAACTAATAATAATGCTGTATGTCGATAATATCTCAATAAAAAAAAAGTGCTTAGCCCAAGAAAAAAGAGAACAGGGAAAAGCATTTTTGCCACACTAGAAGCAGGGAGCACTCGTGAACCAAGGAGCTGATGAGTGATTGTCTCACCCCTGCCAGCTAGCACTACTAAAGCTAGTCCAGGAAAATCATTCATTTCAAAATGAACAGAAAACTAGCAATAACATCTGTACAGAGTTACGAGGAGAATAAAACAGACATTGAGAATCAAGTTGTATCAGTTTTTGGTTTTGCTCACAAGCAAAATAAAAAAACAATAAAGAAACCCCAAAACCAAGGAAACAAAACAGAAACCACATGAAAGTTATAATTCGAGATTCAAACCTGAATTAAATATTAAGTAAGCATTTACAGATATGAAAGAAAACCTCTAAATAAATTTAAAAACTTTAAAATTATTTAAAAACTCAGAACCGAAATATCAAACAATCCAACAAACGGGAAGATGTGAACTAAGAATGACAGCCCAGCAAAGAACTGAAGAAAAAGACAAAGTCATCTTAGAAATGAAGATTAAACCACAAAGTGCCCAGGAAGAACAGATAGAATTGAAAATAAAGGACACCAAAGAAAGAATTAAAAAAGCCAAGATGACAAAATTAAATAGAAATGTCCAAATGAAATAAAATGATAGATATAGAAAATAGGAAAAGAAGATCCAACATACATATAACTGAAAACCCTAAAGAAAAACATGAGAACACAATTAATTTTAAAAACTATACTTCAAGAAAATGTTCCAGAAATAAAAGAAGATCTGAAACTTCATTTGAAAGAGCCCCCTGTGTTTCTGTGGTCTGAACCAGTCAACTCTGAGACACATACCTACCTTAAAACTATTAGATTTTAAAGACAAAATTTTAAAGTAAAAAGAAACGTCTGGGCCTCAATGCAAAATGACCAAGTCACTCACAAAAAGGGAAAAACCAGGCTGACATCAAAGTTTAACAGTAATAAACCAAGACAATATTACAGGAGCATTTTCAGGAAATTTTAAGAAAACTGAACCAAAATATTTTATATACGGCTAAGTCGTCCTTCAAATATAAACGTTATAGGATAGTCTTAAACATTTAAGAACTTAAAAATTCTTCTGAGGAATCTTTTACTACCCAAAGTAGGGTTCATTGCCACAACACTGCCACATACATATGTGGCATATGTAACGAATGAGAATCCAAGAGGTACAAATGATTAGTATGCCTACTATTGTTGGAGAAGCACTGTACTAGAGAACAAGTTTCATGAAAAAAAGCGACCGATGGAAAGCACCAGAGAGATTTAATTGCCTCCTAGGACTCAAAACGTCACATACGAATGCCGAACATTTTGACAAGGCAGACATAGTGCAACCGAAATGAGAGGAGAAAGGAGAAAGGAAAATACATTAATTGTCAAAGAGATAAAACATAATCAAAGGACGTGTTTTTAAAACTGACAAACAAGAAGCACCTGGGTGGCTCAGTTGGTTAAATGTCCAACTTTGGCTCAGGTCATGATCTTGCAGTTTGTGAGTTCGAGCCCCGTATCGGGCTCTCTGTTGTCAGCATGGAGCCTGCTTTAGATCCTCTATCTCCTTCTCTCTCTGCCCCTCCTCTGCTCGCACTCTCTTTTTCTCTCTCAAATAAATAAACACTAAAACACAATAAAAATGAAAAAAAAAAAAAAAAAAAAAAACCCCGAAAAAACAAAAAATAAAAATTTAAATAAAAAAAAAAAAAAAAAAAAGAATTAAGGACATTATAGAAGGTATAACTATAAAGGTACAAAACAAACCTTCCTAAACATCTCACAAAAAGAGAGTATAGACCATACAGAGAAAAAACACTGTAAATATAATACCATAGAATATGTGACATAAAATAGCATGACAAAGTTGAGACCGAACACATTGGCATCTCAATTAATGCAAATGGGCTTAACACACCAATTAAAAGATTCCAAACTATCTTCCGAAAGAAAACTAAATTCTATGCTACAGATAACAGACACACCTAAATGCAAGTGATTCAGGAAAGCTAAAAATAAGAATAAGTTGGAGAAAAAGAGAAAGAGGGAGATATAATTCTAGTATCATACAGTAAAATTTAGGTCAAAAAACATTAAAAATGACTAAGAAATACTTTTATAATGTTAAATGCCACAATTTAAAATGAAAATATAGCAGTTATACATCTCTATGCACCAAATAACATAGCAATTGCATTCACAAACCAGAAACTACAGTAGGTGCTTTGTAACAGGAGCATAGTATTTAATAGGATACTTTAACACCACTCTGAAATGAAGACAAGTGGACAAAAAGCAATAATTTAGGAGACCTAGGCAATATGCTTAATACGGTAGAGCTTTAATAAGGTATAGACACTGATAACATTACATGATTATAATAAAGAGTCTATTTTCTTCTCAAGCACACATAGAACCTTTAAAAGCCTGATCCTATGTTAGGGCACAGAAAAAGTCTCAAACTTAAATGGCATGCATGTATCTAAAAAGGAAAATCTGAATATTCTTTTAAGTAAAACCCGTATGTGGAATACTATTAATGAACTCCAGGCAAGAAGACAAAAAAATGACTCTAAGCTCATGAGTACAGGTATTTTAACTTTTGATTACATCCACCTGCTACTTAAACAACATTCAACTATTTTGAAGACACAGCAAAACGAAAGACTCTCAAGAAGCAACACATATTTTAAAAGCAAACTCCATTTTACTTTGGAGAAATATTCTTAACACTCTTTAAAATTACGAATACTGGCTTATTCCTTACCCAAAGAATTCACCGAGATCTACTTCATTTTATTCTTAGATTTGTAATTATTCTAGCTTTCCCAAGTTGTTTTATAAGAATGAAGGTAAAATAATGGTCTCTTGTGACTCAGATAAGATCACCTTCTTTCTGAATGTCTATGGCAGAGTTTCTTCTGGCGTTAATATTTTAACATATGAAATGAAGTCACTGCATTGTATTTCTGCTTTGTAATTCCTTTAAAAATACTAACAGCAGGTCTTGAAGTAAAAACACCCTGCCACATGTGATCTCACAGTTCTGTGGTTTAAATGGTAATGAAAAACATAATGAAAGAACCAAGAGCAGTGTCCTAAGTCCAGTGACGTTCTTTCTACCCACTAAACAGAAATTCTCATCACTGGGGGTCACCATGGATATGTCCTCAACTATTACCCTATCAATTCATCTGGCAGCCTCACGTGTGACATCAACTGTATCTTGCCAACAGAGAGAAGGGCAGAATCACGGGTGGCCTTGATTAAAGTCTCAATTATTCCCATAATGATATTAATAATGCAAAGAGGAGACTAAAGGTCTGATAGTGAAAGGGATGAGGATTCTCTCTAAATAAAGAGGCAAAAGTAACTGATGCTTTCATGGCTGCAAATGCCTTGCCTTTGCCTAAACTTCCCATATAAAATGGCTCAAAACTCTTCCTAATGATTTAGAAAAAACAAACAAAAAAAATCATCAGCTATTATCTCTGACTTGCTATCCTCATTCAATTTAGAGTTGATATTATACTAAATATGAAAATACAGGTAGGTGTGTATAGGGTGGGAAAGGTAGGTACAAAGACTGGGAAATAATCGGAATAGGTTCTTAGAAATCCCAGTATTTACAGCAGAGTCACATAACAGTTCATCCAGTAAAATAGTGATTCCTTAATTAATGACATCCACAGATACCTATTTGCAGGGATACATGAAATTTTTAAAGTTATTTTGTCTTTAAATTTTATTTTCTATCGTATGATGAAGTTGCCTTTTTTTGTGTGTAGTTTCATGAACTTTAACAAATGCATAGATTTGCATGACCACCACTCTAGTGAGGGTACTGAACAGTTCCATCGCCCCCCAAAATCCCTTATGCTATATCTTTATAGTCATTAAGAACAAAATTAATTTGGATGCACATCATTTTCATGCTCTTTCCCAAGGAAGAGTAAAATAAAACAAAACAGCCAAAAGAATCCCTCCAGGGCATCCATGGATCACTGACCCAAGGATTCAAAAACACAGTGACAGGGTAAGGTTTATGCACGCTTGGTTCCTTTTTCACGCCTAGCAACGAGAATTCACATAAAAGACATGCCCTGCTCCGAAGACGTTGCTCTCTGACTCGGGAGATGGCTGTTCCTGTTCCACACCAAACAGATGTTCTCTTCTCTCTCTGCCTTTGTGGCCTCTATGCCACGCTCTGGGCCCAAATCCAGCAGGGGCTTAGGAAAGCGCTGGTGCCCCCAGACCAGGACACGGCCCCAGACCTCACGGAGCAGTCAGAGAAAATTCGGCAGGAAAGAAGCCTAAAGCAGGGGTGGTCGGCAGAAAGGGGACCGTGATACATTTCAGAGGGCGGCAACGACAAGTGGCAGGCAGAAGGAAGCAGAGGGACATGCAGGGCCAGGGAGAAAGAGGAATGCAGCAGATGGGAGTGAGGAACAGCCAGAAAACCGGAAGCCCGTCCAGAGAATGGCAGCACTGAGCCTGAATCATCCCCGTCCCAAGTTCCTCTCTCGTGACGAGAGATCACGTCAAGTAGAATTTCCAGGTCAAAGAATACATTTGTTGAAATTTTACGAAGCTCATGTTTTTGAAAAGCAACTTCAACAAGCAACCCAGGGCGTTTTTGTTGAATGATCCTGCTGCAACGGATTCTTTACCCATAGTTGCATGATTATCAGTTTCAACGAGCTTTGGCCTAAGAATAATGGAATTCATTCTTATTAAAAACTTATGACACATTGGCAAACAGACTGCTCCTCTGCTTTGGGCCCAACCCAATCTTGGTACTATCCCGGACAACAAGCAGGACAAAATGTTCGTTATTAATAAGCAGCTTTCGCCTTTCCTAACTTGTAGGTAAAACAGATCCAAACCTAAAGTTACAAGCACACCAGTCATTCATTATCCTTCAACCCGTCATCTACTGATGATGCAAGAACTTCTATTATCCCGAACAAGTCAAAACTGCCATGTAAAAGATCATTCCAGTCACAAGTTCTAGAGCTCTATAGCATCAGAGGTCAGCATTCTTATTTGTACGAAACAACTGGATGTAAAACAAATGCACTAACTTCTGCTCATGAACCATTATTCTTATATACATTTGTTTATCTGCACATTAAATCTCCCAGGAAGCACATGTAAGAATCCTATCACAGTGATTGCCCTCATGAAAGAGAATTTGTTGACTGGGAGACAGAAGTGGAGGGATTTTATCACCATGTCGTTGAGCCTTTCAAGTTTTGAATCGTGTAAATGTACCGCTGGTCAAAGAATAAATTTAAACATTTACATAAAGAAGATCATTATTTCTGTAAGGAAACACCTTGCTGTCAGCTACCAACAAAAATGCAACCGTATCAAAAGATACCATCAGATTTCAAGACAGGGAAATGAGGCACGTTGCCACTGTCCTCACACAAAGGCGTGTATGTGTGTGGGAGGGAACAGCTTCTCCAATAACTCGATAAAAAGTTACACGCCTACAACAAAAAGAAGAGCGGAAAAGGAAAGCTTGCAGCCAGCTCTTTCTCCCACTGACGGAAATGCCCACCTGAACACCATCTGCTGTTTTCAGCACTCTGTTCGCCTGTGCGTGTGCGTGTGCGTGTGGTCAAGAGAATAATGCAGCCGAAGCAGCAGCTGAGGTTCTGAGCAAGCAGCACAGTCGCGACGGGACACCGTCTGTTGACCTGGACAACGTTCCAACGTGCAGAGGCAGAGGGTGCGGGCAGCCTCTCCGCAGGGCAGGCCCCCACCCCCTCCCCTGTTCCAATGCCCGCCCGGAAATGGCCACGGAGGAGGCTCGTGGAGCGCCACAGCTGCAAGGTCAGGAACAGGAACGTCGCCCGGCAGCGGGAAACCCAACATCCGAATCCAACAGCGTTCTCGGAAAGGAGAGGATTCACCGCAACGCCGCAGGGCAGAACACTCTCGAGCGGTGCACGGAGAAGGACAGACCTGGGCCAGAAGGTACAGCAGCTCTCCCTAAGCGCACCCACAGCTCCGATGACACTGCTTTCCGTACCGAGACACGGGCCAAGAAGGAAGCGGCCTGCTGACTCCCCGGTTAGCTTGAGCGCCTTACGTTTCTGCAAACCACTAACGGTTCCCAGACCAGCGCGCACAGCACGTGAGCCACCCTTAGCAGTGCGACGAGCACCACTGACAGCAGGGGTAGTGACGTACTGACCAAGACGAGAGGGCGGGACATCCTGAAAAGTCAAATTCCATTAATCTTAGCTAACATGTGAGTTGGTAACTATGACGTCAGCTGATAAAGATTTGAAATGAGACCCTTCTCAAGACTTGAGACTTTAAACCTCTTTCTTCTAAAGGAATGAATAAACAGGGCTTGGCGCCCTAGTTTTGAAAGGTCACGGACCTTTATTTTAAAGCATAAAAACCGCAGGGGCCCCTGGGTGGCTCAGTCGGTGGAGCGTCTGACTTCGGCTCAGGTCATGACCTCACTGTCCATGGATCGGAGCCCCGCGTCGGGCTCTGTGCTGACAGCCCAGAGCCTGGAGCCTGCTTCCGATTCTGTGTCTCCCTCTGTCTCTGCCCCTCCCCTGCTCACAGTCTGTCTGTCTGTCTGTCTGTCTCTCTCTCTCAAAAATAAATAAACACTAAAAAAACTTTTTAACATAAAAACTACAAAATGAGAACTCAACTGATAAATCAACCTTCAATTGGATCATAGTTACATACTATTTAGTTTCTCATATTTAAAAAATACGTTCTTTTGGTTAAACCCTTAATAGCTTCTTGCCTTAGGACTACTGAAACAATCCTCAGAAAAGTCAAACTCGTAAGTAAATGTAACATTCCAAGTTGGTTAAAAATTTTCTTTTAGTTTGAAATTATTTACTTAAAAATCACCAAATACAACCTTACAGTTTTTAATGATTCCATTAACCAACATCAACCTCTATCCCTCCCTCATCGCTCCCAGTGTGCTGCTGCTTACTGCCCGTCTACCTGCCCTGACGCTTCTAGAAACACATGAGGAATATCCTGTGCCAGTGAAAGGCTTAACAGTAAGAGCGTATTACTTGCCATACAATTATCAGCATTTGTGTGCATGGCCTACATTCTGAAAACAGCAAAATATAAAACAGGGGATCAGTTTTGTTCTTAGGCATGACCAGTGAATTCTCAAATGTCTGAAACTATGGCTCACCTCATCAATTTCCCCTCGTCGGCAAAGCAGTCCTCTGGATGAGCATCCCCTTTAACGTTGACAGGAGTTATGAGAGATTAAAGAAAGGAAAACCAAAGAAGCCGACGCCTCCTGACACGTTCCTTTTAGCAGTACCTCTAAAAATGCGATTACAAAATCTTATTTGGAGTTTGAAAAAAGCCACTTGCTATACAAAATCAAATTTTAGATTAATTGGTATTAGGTCGCTTCAGTTTTAATTAGTTTTGGGAAAGAATCACGTCTTTCATCTTGCAAGCATATCCTGAACAACAGGCAAAAGATTTTCCAAAACGTGTTTTTTCAGTAACGTGTTATGTATTTTAAACCTCATTTTTAAATTTACAGAGTAAACACCACTCGTGCAGCTCTTTGAACAAATGCGCTGGGGTGTGAGACCATCGTCATCATCAGGACACGGAACAACTCCATCATTCCAAAACGTGTCCTTGTGCTGTACCTTCACAGCCAAACACACACCTCATTCCTAATCCGGGGCGCCCACGCTCAGTAAATTTAAATGTCCACGTTTGAGAATGGATGCATCGGACAAATCTAGTGGCAAAGGCAGTGCAGCGAGCTGTCCCCATAGACGTGCTCACGTGTCTTCCCTAAACTCTCGGTTGGAAGGATACTGGTGACCTATCGGAGAGCTGTTCTTTCCTCCTGTGGCTGCTTTTCTGCAGCTGATCATTACAAAAGAATATCAATCGACTGTATTCTTTCTGCTCCAATCCTACCACCTTTTTGCCGTGAAATACTCCTTCAACCTGAGTTCTTTGTGCACCAGTGACCACATTACAGACTCAGTCATTCGCACAGATGGTGCCAATTAGCTTCTCCATGGCGTGCTACAATGAACCTGAAATGGAAGCACTGAATCCTCCCTTGAACTTGTAGAAATGGTCACAGCTGGGGACCACTGACAGCAAGCAGCACGCCATGGTCACATCTTTCCATTCTGTGGCTCATCTTCCACCTCATGCTCGAGCTGCCAGAGGAGAAACTTGATCTACAGGCTCAGATTAGGTATATCATTTCACACACACGCACGCACACACACACACACACACACACACACACACAAACACACACACTCATACATACAGACACACACACACATTATGTGTGTATACGTGAAACATGGCATTTCTATTCCTTCAGCTGGCAGATAAGTGTTTGTAACTAAAGGATGCAAGAAATTTTCTTACAACGTTCAAAATCTTTCCTTTTCGTGGTTCTTCACCTCTTCGGAAATAGTCCATTTTTAGTAACATAGCATAATGGGATTAGGAACACATTTTACTGATTAGGAAGAAATGACAGTGGCAATATTCACATCTTATATTTATAAGCACCCTGGAGTCTATAAAACACTGTCGCACGGCTTCCAATTTAATCCAGTGTTTGCAACATGGCACCCTGGGGGACTGCAGAAGAAGCTAAAGTCCCTCTAAACCTCTGCAGCTTTTAAGTTACAGACTAAAGGTGGGTGAGGCAGAGGGAAAACAGAAGTGACAGCAAAACAAAACAAAAAAACCAGAGGCATTATGAGCTGGGCAAACTGATACCATTTCACCTAATCCAATTAGTCTATCAACACTGATAATGCTAAGAATGTGATATTAAAGCCTGGCCCAATTTCTGAAATAAAATTCCAATGCAAGAAGCAGGTAAGTGTTTCCTGAAGCAGGATCGGACCTAGACTACTAAGACGACATTTTGGGCCGGGGGTATTGCTAAAGTGGGAAAACCTTCCTAGAGGAAACGGGTTATTAAACAGGGTCTACGTGGTGATAAACGTGAATTTAAAGGCACGATTTTAACTGAGCGAAAAAACAAGAAGAGAGACATCAAAAATGAGTATTGAAATGCTCTGCCTGGGGGCCCAAGCCTTCTTAGAGAGCAAGAGTGCCATTTATCTTCTCTGCATTTCCAGTGTGGCCTAGAAACTCAGAAGCTGTGTTTTAAATGGAAGCAAAACAAGCCATGTGAAAGCACAGAAGGATAACCTGAAGAACAAGCATTTTGTATTTCTGCAAAAAAATAAACCAAGCATGCGGGCACACAGAACTGAGACCTAGCCAGCAGGACGGCAGAAACTGAAGAGGCAAGGTGGACTGAATGATGGGAAAGAAGGCTGGGCGCACTCCAGCGGTCGGGACCGATGTGGAAAGAGCAAGAAGGCACTGAGGCAGAGGAGGGCAGGGTGTGGGGCAGTGTGGAGGACAGCCACACTGTCTACAAGCATGGGGCCAGGCTTCACAGAAGCAAACCCACTGTGTCCCCCGCAGAGTCCCACGAGGGGCTAACTCCCTGGAGTCACGGGAGGACTAGAGGCTCCAACCTATTCAGGTTTACCTGTCACTGGCATGGCCGAGGAGAGTGACATCAGTGAGGATAAATGATTACTGCAGTTTTCCCCTGAGCGTCTCACAAGAGACCCCTTGGAATGAAATGGAACGGAATGTCAGCTTTTCATCGTGAGCACTGGGCCCTCTATCAGTTTCCCCACACTTCTTTTCAAAAAATTTTTTTTCATGTTTATTTATTTTTAAGAGGGTGGGGGGCACGAGCAGGGGAGGGGCACAGAGAGAGAGGGAGGCACAGAATCCAAAGCAGGCTCCAGGCTCCGGGCTGTCAGCACAGAGCCTGACGTGGGGCTCGAACTCACGAACCATGAGATCATGACCTGAGCCGAAGTCAGACGCTCGACTGACTGAGCCACCTGGGCCCCCTCTCCCCATTTTACCCCTCATCCCCAATTCATGCTCTTCACCCTCCCTGAGAAACCCATACGGTCTCAGCTTTTACCATTCCCAGGCTCACACGTGCCTCTGGGGCAGCCCAGTGTCTCCCTCTTCCTCCAAGAGGTCCCCTGCCACACAAGGCCTACCCAATGGGTTCCC
This sequence comes from Panthera uncia, assembly GCF_023721935.1. Taxonomy (NCBI): domain Eukaryota; kingdom Metazoa; phylum Chordata; class Mammalia; order Carnivora; family Felidae; genus Panthera; species Panthera uncia. The sequence goes on from NC_064810.1 coordinate 154,395,891, forward strand.
TCTGGATTTGGAACTTCTCAACACTGCATCCAATACTATAAACACTGGTAGTCATATGTTCTTAACACGTCCTTCCGCCTTCTGAAGCAAAACTTGCTTCCCACCCTCGGGGGAAAAATTGAAAACATTTTGAAAGCATTTCGAATGTATTTTGCTTTCTCATCACACCATACCGCAAAAGATAAAATAGAAAAATGGAGAAAGGGGGCAAGTTTGGCTTTCAGCTGATTCATGCGTCTGAAACAGAAGATCACTGTCACACAAGGAGGAGGCTAGCAGGTAAATCCTACAGAAGGCCAGTGCACTTGGCGGGTCCGTGCATGAGAGCAGGGAGCACAGGACATATTAGAGGGAGCAGGTAGTTGGCAGAGGCCTTGGGAGCGTCACCGAGAGCACAGCAGAATAACAGTTCTCAGAGACAAATAACCCAAGTCATCCCAGTTGTTTTTAGAATTGGAGTGCCCACATTTGAGTATGGACATATACAATGTTCTGAGGTTTCACTTAAAGAAAATAATGCAGCCAGGCATTAAAATTGTGCCTTAAAAGTATAGAGAAACTGTTGATTTTTTTAATTCTTAATCCTTGTACAATTCTTTTCTGAAAACAACGCTATTCTTAATACAATCTGATCTCTTTCAGAAGTGTGAGGCTTGCTTTTACTAAACTTTCTAGGACAAGACTCGAGTTTGCTTAACCATTGTAATACCTTAAAAGAATACAAAGTAATTTGTAAGATCATATTTAAATAGGTTATGTCCCAACCAACAATTTGGAAGACACTGGGTTCTTCAACAAAACACATACTTCGCACTAATGGACAAACTTCTGAGCCACGCCCCTAATTCCACATTCCCCAAGGACAGAAGAAACTCACTTAGGCGGTAGACCTGAGACCAGTAATTCCTCAGTTCATCAACAAAGTAGGTAAAGTGAGGAATCATAAAAATGCGTACCATTCATGTTTTACTTTGGCAAACCTTTTAAAGTATAATTTATTTGCAAATATTTTAATGTAGGGCCAAGACCTTTCCCTTGAGTAGGATCCAGTGACGGAGTTTCTCAGTCTTCCATGCATAAATAACACCCATTAGACAACGTTGAAGAGCTTCAGGATTGTTTTCTTTAAAGAAGAAGGAAAACTTAAAGACACACGAGGAGCAAAGTGAAAACAGAATCTGGAAGCTGCCCATCTTTTTATGATTTGTCCCTAATCTTTCATAATTGCCTCATCTTTATCCAATCTGATAGTAACTTGTCTTTATGGAGTCTTTCCAAAGGTTTTCACAGAAATGACGGCTCTCTCTGTTTTAGCACACACATTTCATCAGTTTTCATTCCATTTCATTAAATTATGCCAATTACGGTAACAAGAATGCCACACATTAAACAGATCCGGAAACGAAATGCCTCTTGGTGTGCACTCGTCTCAGTGAGGGGACGCTGTCGCCATGGCCCCCTCCCAGCGGGCTGGGGGTGCCTGTGCCAGTCCAGGCCCTGTCGGGAGGGGAGGGAGAGCTGGGCCACCTGGGAGGCCAGAAAACAGGCCTTCTGTTGCATCGTGATCCATTCCATGTCCTGGATGATCCTGTCTGGAAAACCTGCCAAGCCAGGGCTGTACCTTAGTAATATCTGGCAGGTTTTGGGCACACAATAAATATGCATTCAATGAAAGAATGTGCCTTGACGATCTTTAATTACTCCCACCCCATTCAAAGAACGCAGAGCAATGTTTCATTTGGATACAAACTGAAGAGGGCGACAGCCTACAGAAAGACCAGAAAATTACCATGATTATCACAGAAATAAAGGGAAGACAAAACCCAACTCAATAATTCCATTCAAAAGTACCCTAGTCCAAAAGTCAAAAACCTTCTTTGCCCTGCTAGGAGCCCGATACATGCTCCGACGTTCAGAAGTGGTACCAAGTGAAAATAGTTGGTTGTGGGTTTCTTTACAATCAAGCTTTTTAATTGAATTCTCAGAGTTTCATCAGTCCTTTCAATAAGGTAAAGAGACTTCTATGAGAACAGATTTTTTTTCTGAAACAACAGTAACAGCTAACAAATACTGACTAGTTCATCTTGCCAGGTGCTATAGTAAGCGTGCCGTGTATATTTGTTCATTTAATCCTCAGAATAACTGTAGGTACTAAACTCACTCAAAGACAGATAGCTCATCAGTGGTGAAGCCAGGATTTGAACCCAGAGGCCATGTGCTGAACCCCTGTGTCATACTGCCTAATTCAGCTCACTTTCTTAGAAATAATTTTAGTATTTTACCTAAGGGTTTTGTTAGTATATCTCCCCAAAATACAACAAAGTCTTTAATCATGAAGTTGAAATTAATTCTTTTTTTTTTTTAAGCTTTTATTTTGAGAGAGAGAGAAAGCGTGGGCAGGAGGGGCAGAGAGAGAATATCAAGCCGGTTCCACAAGCTGTCAGCACAGAGCCTGAGGCAGGGCTCGAACACATGTACCCTGAGATCATGACTTGAGCCAGATTCAAGAGTCCGATGCTCAAATGACTGAGCCACCCAGGTGCCCCACTAATTAAGAAATTACTTCTTAAACAGTTCCCACTAACCCTATACTCATTGAAAAAACAACTATACATGACTACATTCATTCATTATCAAACATTTAATGAGCAACTGCTTAATCACTTGAAAACAAAGAGTAAGGGCAATTCAGTGGACACTGCTCAGCGACTGAATGTGTACCGCATGCCTACTCTTGCCAATGCTCCCAGGAAACTCGGTCTGGTGGAAGAGACACATCACTGTCCTCCGGTTTTAGGAAATGCTAATGCCATTTATTCATTCCCAGGAAAGGCTCTGGGATGTCCCAAGTGTGAACTGGGACAGCGGGGGGTGGGGGGGGTGAAGGGGAAAGGACCCTGGAAAAGACTCTGAGATTCAACCAAGGCACTGCTCCTTTGTAAGCCACGGAGATTTGAGTTAAGGGCTGCTGCAGACGAGACATAGGATCAGTACCGTGTCTTGGAACAACCACTCCAGAAGGAGAGAGCATGGGGCAGATGAGGGCATAAAGCGAGGAGGCCGGCGACGATCTGCCGTGAAAGGGTAGGCGAGAACGGGGGGATGTGAGGTTGAAACGAGGGAACTGGATGGTGTGTGAATGACATCCATGAAGTTGTTTTAAAAAAAAGTCCAGACGAGAAATGGTGAAAGCCTGAACTCAGGCCACGCCACCGGTCACGGGAAAGGGAGACTGGACGGATGTTCAGAAGTCAGAATCAGGAAGACCTGGTGCGATAATGGGTGCGAAGGGGGGCCGGACTGAGGAGTGGGAGCGGGAGCAGGAAGAGGAAAAGAATGGAGTCACGTCACAGGAGGGAAACGTAAGAGAGGCTGACTAACATCTGATCGAGAAACCAATTCGAGTTATCCTGGGGAACACAGCCGAGGGCAAGGAAGCTCCGAGCTGAGGGAGGCACAAGGGCTAGCTGCTAAGGTATGCACCCCTAACAACGGTGTCGATGTTCACTGCTAACCACTTTTTCGCTTCCTCCTTCGGGTCAGAGCTGGCATCCCTCACTTTTACACCTGAGCAAACTAAGGCACACAGGGAGGAAGAGGAAGAGCCGAGGTCCTAACGCGGCTGCCTCCAGGCCCTGACACCCAAGCGACTTCCACGCGGCCACACTGCCCGCTGAGCAAGTAATGACCACAACGACAGTAGAGACAATGACAGCTTCACTCTGCCGCTGCGGAGCCAGTTAGAACCACAGCTCTCACCCCTGTGCCTCTGCCAAGTGCAGAGGGGGAACTTCACATGCACAGCGTGTCTATTGCTCGTCTGGAAGAGGGGCAGCGAGACCTGCATTTATCAAGCATCTGCACAATGCAGACACTTGTCACACATGTGTTACTTCTCCTCCTCATGGTGTCCCTGGAAGAGAAGCTGTACTAGTTTCAATCGGCGGTCAAGGAAACGGTCTCACGAGAGGAGGTGACTGGCCCAGGGCCATGATGCACGAAGGGGCAGGAGAGGGACAGAATCTCCGTACCTGGAAGCACCCACATGTATTCCTACATAGAGACTAAACATAAATGAACCGAGAGAGAGCGAGCACTCACGTGGAAAAATGTTCCAAATGAGCGAATCCTGTAAATAAAAAATAAACATAAAGATTATCTGTATTACGCTTGCAGCTTTTCTTGAAGTCTGAAACCATTTTTTTTTTTTTAAATAGAAAAATAAACTCTGCGAGTTAGGGCATAAAAGAACCCAAAGGCCTCTGTCCATTCCCAGAAGACATCCTTGGTCATTACAAGCTGACGAGAATCAGTTCTGTTTCTAAGCAGCTCCAAAAAAAAAAAAAAAATCACATAACTTCTTTTTTCTTTTTTTAATTTAAGAAAGTGCAATGAAGCGATATTTTTTTTAACTACCGATTAAATATGCACGGTGGAAACTGGCTTGCTGGGCACCAGGACCTAAACATTAGAAATGTAGTGCAACTTCTAGGGTGAAGAGTCAACTCACTTTCACCTTAGGAAAAAAATAGCGTTTAGTAGGTGAATTGTTAGCATTCAGAATGTGTAACTGGTGCATCTTGCCAAGTTCAGAACGAATAGAGGACTGTGAATGCATTTAATGCTAAAATGGGAGATTACCGAACATAGGCTGTTTACAGAATTCAAGTCCTTTCTATTTCCTTAGGAATTAGAGACCTTTGTGTAATTTCTCATTGTTTTTCCCTGGTTTCTGCTTAGTAGGTTCCATGCCCAACGTGGGGCTCAAACTCACGACCGTGAGATTAGGTGTTGTGTGCTCTACCGACTGAGCCAGCCAGCCGCCCCAAGTGTAATCCCTCACTTAAAGCAGTGATCCTTTGCTTGGAATTACATCAAATAAAGAAATTAACTTTGCCTCAAAAGTGAGGATAATGCTTATTTTTAAAATACATTATTTGGACATTGATTTAATCTTATGGGTTGGACTCTAACACCACCAGTTTTTGGATATTTTTAACCTAAAAAATGGAATTTTCACGTGGTTTCATACATTGGTAGGCTATTCTCTTGATCAGCCTGTAACAAATGTCTGTAACATTTTACAAATAAAATAGCGTTCAAGTGTCCTTAGTTTTTAAAGGAAACGCTAGATGGCAGTAAATACACAAAAGTTGTGACATATGACCCTGTGTTACCAAGCATAATGATCATTTTTGCCTTTTATTGAATTTTATGCTCTACTATGTCAAGCTTAAAAAAAAAACCAAAAACCAAAAACCTGAATAAAAAATTTAAATAAAAATTAAAGTTCCCTGGCGTTACTACTGAAACAAATTCATCTACAATTTAAACTGTGACAATACTAACTCTCAACTCCAACTTTATAAAACTGTTAAATTTTCTAAGTCTCCTTTGTTTTAACAAATTCTTTTTTTCTTTTGACACGAATACATTTTGTAATTTTTTTAAGTTTATTTATTCACTATTGAGAGAGAGAGAGAGAGAGAAAGAGAGAGACAGAGAGAGCATAAGCTGGGAGGAGGAAGAGAGAGAGAGAGAGACACAGAATCCGAACCAGGCTCCAGGCTCTGAGTTGTCAGCACAAAGCCTGAGGTGGGGCTCGAACCCCCACAGACCGTAAGATCATGACCTGAGCCGAAGTCAGACACTTTAACCAACTGAGCCACCCAGGCACCCCATAAATATATTTTAGATATTACTTAATTTGGAGAAAATAGCTTTAAGATAAAATACCTTAAACTGCTATTTCCATCAAGATGTTAAAAATTTACACAAAAATTTAAGTACACATATGGCTTACTTACTAGGTTTCGAATTAGTGAAATTTCTATTCTTTTAGGGGCCATGAATGAATATATGTTAAGTACATCATGCTATTAATTTAATGTGCTACTAGCAAAACACTGTTTTAAATTCAGTAATTAAAACTGACACTATCTAGATTTCAGGAGAAAACAGGTAAGTAAGTATAATATTAAAATTTTACTTCCTTATTTGAAAACCTATCTACAGATCAAAGGAAATATCTCAGAAACATTGCTAATCTGATCCACGGATGGTTTTAATGAACTCTCTATAACATTCTGAATTGTAATTTCAGTAGGATTTTGCAGACTTACATGGTAATAAACCAAAAACGTATACTTTCTAATTTATATTAAACTTTCTACTTTTTGGATTCATTACAAGACCAGATGGCATTCAGCTCAGGTCTCAGCAACACTAGAATAAAACTAGCTAACTTACTAATTTTTGGGTTATTTCTAACACTTTCTCTGAGGTAGATTTTGTCCTGACACACAAAATTTTCAATTTAGAAAACAAAGCTGGGGTCCTCTCAATAGGTAGAAAGTCAATAAAATAAAAACAGCAAATCCTCAAATATACTACTTTGGTACAAAGGGAAGACTTATTTTAATACCAATCTGTGCCAATATAACTCAACTTTTGATCAATAGTTTCCAAAAAATCAGTAAATAACTACAGTTACTACAAGCACATTAAAGCAAACACACACTCAAATAGCCAAAACAATCTTTTACAGCCTTGAAAAAGAACAAAGTTGGGAGTCTCACACTTGCTGACTTGAAAACCTACTACAAAGCTATAGTGCCAAAAGCAATGTGGTACTGGCATAAAGATAGAAAGATACTTCTCACCAAGTTCACCAAGTTAGATATATTAAACACATACAGCTTTTTGTATGTCAATCACACATCAATAAAGCGGTTAAAAAAAACCCAGACATATAGACCAATGGAAATTAATTAAGAGGCCAGAAATAAACCTCACGTTTATGGTCAAGTGATTTCCAGCGAGGATGGCAACACCATTCACTGGGGAAAAGACAGTCTTTTCAACGGGGTGCTGGGAAAACTGGATGTCCTCAGGCAAAAGAACGAAGTTGGACCCTTACCTTACACTGTAGAAAAACTTAACTCAGAATGGATCAGAGACCTAAACTTAGGACCCAACACTATAAAACTCCTAAGAAAAGGGCAAAAGGTTCATGACATTAGACTTGGCAACGATTTCTTGGCTATGACACCAAAGGCACAGGCAACAAAAGAAACAAGCGGAAAACCTGGGCTTCTATGCACTAAGAGGGTAGTGCCAACAGAGTACAAAGGTAGCCCACAGAAGTGGAAAAAACATTCTCGAGTCAGGTCTCTAACAAGAGATCGATACCCAGCACGTATAAAGAACTCCTACAAGTCAACAGATAAGCGAAAGGCAACTAAAAAAAAGAACGGGTGAGGAAACTGAACAGATGGTATCCAAGTGGCCAAAAGCACATGAAAAGATGTTCAACATCACCGCTTGTCAGGGAAATCAAAACTATAATGAGGTATTACCTCACACCCATTAGGATGACTATTATTAAACAAACAAACAACAGAAAATAACAAATGTTGGCAAAGAGGTGGAGAAATTGAACAAATGCTTGTGCCTTGCTGGCGGGAATGTAAAAACGGTACAGCTGCTGTGGAAACTGGTATTGTGTTTCTTGAAAAAATTAAACAGAATTACCACGTAATCCAGAAATTCTGTTTCTGGCTATGGACTCTAAAGAAGTGAAACAGGGACTCAAAGAGATATTGGTACATCCACGTTCACAGCAATATTATTCTCAACAGCCAAAATGTGGAAGCAACCCACGTGGCCATCGGCTGACGAACGGATAAATAAGACGTGGTATATACATACACGGGAGTATCATGCAGTCTTGAAAAGGAAGGAAATTTTAACATATCCTGTAACACACATGAGCCCTGAAGACCTTACGACACAAGAGGACAGATACTGGATGATTCTGTTATGTGAGATTCCTAGAGTAATCACATTCACAAGAACAGAAGGGAGAATGGTGGTTACCAGGGGCTGGAGAGGGGGGAATGGGCACTTCGTGTTTAATAGACACAGAGTTTCAGTTAATGCCTTGAACCGTACAATTAAAAGTGGTTAAAAGGGTACATTTCATATTATGTGGGTTTTTTTTTTTTTTACCACAATTAAATTTCTGAAGAGGTTAAAACGGTAAATTTCCGATGTTTACTTCACCACAATAAAAACCAAAAATGAGAAAGCGGTATATACATGTAGTTACAACCTCCTTACAATCCTTCACCCTTTGACTTAACTCTGGGTGATCTCAATATTAGTAATGATCTCTGTATTAACAAATATTGGTAACATCTCTATGAGTTGGCTCATTAAAAAAACAAACAAACAGAACACACCAAAATAATCACTATTATAAGGATTTAGCCTCGGTAACCAAAGGACATACTTCTTGTTTAGAGGTATAAGTCTAGCTGGTGATGAAACAGCCCGACACTGCTGGCATTCTGGCCTACGGGGAAGAATTTTAAGCTGAAAAACACGTTTCTCCCGTGTCATGACGGACTCGAAAGTCGGTGGCTGAGACAGCCCGTGGCTGAGCTTCTGCCTTCCACCCCTCAGGCTGCCAGGCATCCCCAACTTACATCCTAGGCGCGGATTCCACCCGGGCTAGGATTCAGAGTGGGAAGTCCACGCTAGCATGGAGGAAATGGGGATTAACTCACATCTAAGCCTTCTCAGAACGCACCAAAGAAGAAGAGAAGACCACAAGGGGTCCCCTGTCTTTGGATGACAGTCGTGATGATCTTCTCCTCCACGTCACCACAGGCCAGTCACCTGACATATCATTTATTCTGCCTAGTTGCGTCTCTGGTAGATGCACTAAGCTATAGTGTCCGTATGTGGACGCGTGCGTGTGCGTGCGCGTATGTGTAAAATGCGCACATCTTCTCAGCTACATTAAGAAGCAGAGCTCTTGAGGACAAAAATAAAAAGCCAGCTTTGTCTTTCCTTCGCACCAGATTCAGTAGCATATACATAGTAGCTCTCAATACTGACTGTGTATAATTAAGGAAGAAAAAAATGAGCACTTGCCACTTTGTGTTCTGTAAGTAGAACTCAGAAAACGCTATAAACAAATATAGTCATATAATTAATACCGAATATGTTTATCAGAAAAGAATAATACCCATTTTTTCTTTTTCTTTTGATTTATTTTTTTTTTCAGTTTATTTATTTTTGAGAGAGACAGAACATGAGCAGGGGAGGGGCACAGAGACAGGGAGACACAGAATCCGAAGCAGGCTCCAGGCTCTGAGCTGTCAGCACAGAGCCCGACGCAGGGCTTGAACTCACAAACTGTGAGATCGTGACCTGAGCAGAAGTGGGATGCTTCACCAGCTGAACTACCCAGGCACCCCCATTCTGTGTTTTGAAATTAAAAAAAAAAAAGAAAGAAAGAAATGCCCATTTTCTTTTTTAATAGCTTAATTTATTAATTCCACATTCACAACACTGAACTGTATACCTACCATCACTGTTCAAGTTAGTACTCTTATCTACTAGATAGAAAAGTAGACACCGTCCCTGGTCTTAAGAAACCAACAGTGCACGCGAGAGACAGACATTACATAAACACACCTATCAGGAAGCGCAAGGCATATAAACGGGATAATCACCAGGAGGGAGGGCCATGGAGCTTCAAGATGGGCTAAGAGAAGAGATCCAGCAGAGATGGAAGGATCAGAAAAGCCTGGGAGACCAGTGACATCTAAGCTGAGACATAAGGAATAAAAGTGTGCTAGCCAGGCCCAAAGAAAGGACTTTGGTCCTAAGCAAAAGAGGAAAGAAAAAAAAAAAAAAAAAAAAAAAGATTAACAGAGTGAGGACTTCTGCTTCTGGAAGAATGGAACAGAAGTAGTTTTCACTCCTCCTCCTGCTAAGAACAACCAAAGACCATGGACATTACATACAAAATAAACACACGGAAACTCTGAAAGGTAGAAAGAAGGCCGACTCAGCATAGACCCCAGTACCCTGAGGACCCCAGGTATTCCTCTCTACCTCATACGTCCTAGACTGAGTGCTGAGGAAGGGGCAAGCACAAATGCCAACGGGCACAGACAAAAAAAAAAGTCCCAAGACAAGCCTGCTCTCCAGCCAAAGGGCCGGCACAGGGGCGGCCCAGCAAGACAGAGAACTTTTAGACGCTCTAGCCAAACACCACAGAAATACTGCGGCCCACCCCACGCAGGCCAGCAAATTCCTGGGTGCCACCTGCAGAATGCTCCTGTAGGCCAGGATATCTCCCCAATTAAGTGAGAAGAACCAGGCCCCAAATATCTGATGTTAAGACATCAGCAAATACAAAAGAAGAAAGAAGTAGCATTGGGGATACACAGAACCCTGGACCAGCCAGAAATCTGGAGAAAGCGAAGGCAAAATCAAGAAGTGGGCAGTGAACACGTCCCGCATCGCTCAGAAGCTGGCAACGGAACCCCCAGATGTGGCCCACGGCAGAGCTCTGCTCGATTTGGGGGAGGGGACGGTTTTCAGGTCCTTCCGTGTCTCTCAAGACTTTCGTACTCCTCTTGTTCTGGTTCCCAATTTACCAAGAAATCTTCTACTAAACCAATTCCACTTTAACTTTAACACCAACTGTTACAGTCATTGGAAAAGTATCTCCTTCTGGTAAGTTAACTGCCTGGCATTCTGGTCAGTCCTTTGTGAGTCTCATTAGTTTTAAGCATCAGTCAGTCCCAAAAGCCTAATTAACTCTGCATGTACTGGCAAAGACAAGATCCCAGACCCACAAACTTAAGGCCATATCCTAAATGGAAGGTACACTATGAGCCTGGGCAGCTGGCCGTCTAAGACGCCTCTGTCTTGATCTCTCACTAACACAGGTGAGAAACCAGCCTTGCAAATAGCTCTCCAAAATCCTATTCAACTCTCAAAATTCAAGGCAGACCTACTTTTATGTGCTGGAGCCGTCCCCTTTCCCTCCTACTCACTGCTGTCTAAAATCATTCTCCAAAACGCATATTCTGCATAGAACATCCACCACGAACACAGATTCCTATTAAATACACAGAAAGATAAACACCGCGAAGCAGAATCGAGTTCTTCAGCACAAGTTCACACTCCGACTGCTAGCTGGCCCTCAGTCCTGAGGCCTTAGGTATATGAACCACTGCCTTATAGTCCCGCTAAATTCTGCTGGATTCAATGTTCACAACTGCTCTATTTTTAAAGTATCTAAAAATGAAAGGTCACAATAAGCACTAGCAATAAAAATTCCTGCGAATGCGTCCATCTGCAACTGGTCAGTGCTGAATTTTCAAGGTGTTACAGTAATCCATATTCGGAACCACCATAAACAAAATGAAAACCTAAAAAGTACGGCCAGCCAGCCTCCTTGAACTTCGTACGCACGGTTATGCGCCTTCCTGATACATATCACATCTGGGTGTTTTAGAGTTTCACGATGAATTCCACACCTGTTGCTAACGAGATTTAAGTCATTATCAAAAAGCGTTTCTTAGGATCCATTTGTGGAAGAACGTAGAAATGACAGATCCCTACAAGAGGCTAAAAAAACGTCAAATCTACAGAATTCTATTTCATACGGAAGTTCTCTACCCAGCAATGGACAGGTCAGCACAACGGGAAGAGTCACTTTCCCGAGCCCACCACGGCTCGGTCTCTCCGAGCTGGGCAGCAACCAGAAATGCGTGTCTGTCCGTCACCTGAACTACCTCGCCTTCTTACCAGGAAATGTGTGTCGTTAAACTGCCAGTCACGGACAGCCAGGGATACCGCTGCTGTCTGTAGGTCATCTCTGCTTAAACGGAGGCATCTGGCGTGGAGACTATTTAAAATACGTTGAAAGTTTCACTTACCTCCACGGCTACCACGATCAAAACGAGGTCCAATTTTGACTCTGGAAAGAGGGCATTCACTTGTGGTGACATTCCAATTAGAGCACAGTTAGTGACCACAGATATAACACTCATTGTTTCAAAAGCCAACTAAAAGGAAAAAAGAATGTGAAATTAAAAACCACAATGACCTCTTCCATACTTCCTCAGCCTTTTTTTGTATCATATAAAATCAAAGAAAAAGCCTTTCCCTTGTTCCAAATATCCCAAGTACATTTAAAACTTTTTCTCCATAATGCTGTGATTTTCTTCGGCTTAAAAACATCATGCCGTTACAAGGCATTTTCAATATTTTTGGTTGGAATATCCAAAGCACTATGTTCTACCTTCCCAGCTGGAGGTGGCCAGGGGCCTGAGAATTTGGAATACATCCGAGAGGAGCGTGCTGTTCAAGTTACCCTACTCGTACCTAAAGGGAATCTAAGGTGGGGCCACCAGGAAACACGTTTCACATTCAAAAACTGTTAGTATGATTTCAAACGGAATTTTTTTGTGACTGTCTTACTCTGCCACATTACAGACCACAGCTGGTTCGGCTACACCAGAGGCACCAGCTATCGTGATCCTTTTCGAGTGGCATTCGCCCAGGAGACTTCGGAAAAACACACGTGCCCCGCCGAGCTACTGAACAGACTGACCCCAGGCCCCGTGGAGGAGTCTCCCAGAGCCCACTACAGAGTACCGACTGCGGAAATGTTGTGACCACTGCCCGGTCGCTCTTCCTTTTAATGCACAACACTTGATCCCTGCCGAGTAACCTAACCACTGGGAAGGGACATAGAGGCTTCCATTACAGAACGAGCAAGTCGCGGGGAGGAATGCTGCAGCCCACAGGGATTACGGTCAAGGTGTTGTGACGGCAACGCCTGGTGACCCACGCGGGTACTCTGCTTGTGGCGAGCACAGCAGAGCATATAGACTTGTCCAATCACTGTGTTGCACACCCCAAACACGTGTAACGTTGTGTGCCAACTGTACTTTCGTTTAAAACAAGAATCAGATAAAAGTCCCACGAATTCTAAAAAATACAATTACTGTTAGAAACTAAAATTTTAAAAGAAGCAAAACAAAACATGATTGGATCCCAACTGAATACATATCTGGTCTCATGGAGAATTTCCGCTATCTTTTTTTAGCAATCTTTGTATCACTTGGTTATTTTTTCCGGAGTTTTCTTTACAACAAACCTACTCAAGACTTTATCTTCTCTTTAAGTAACTTAAATTTTTTTATTTATTCATTTTTTACCTTCACATAGCTCAGAATTGAAAACTTGAAGTTACAGTGAAGAGTCTCCTTGCCCTCATGTACCCCTTACCTACCCGCGAGCTCCTGTGCTCCCTACAAAAGCTCCTGTGCTCCCTACAAAAGGATCACCATTATGAATTTTTTTTTTTTACCTTTCCAGATGCTTTACATGCAAACTTTATAAAGAAATTTGAATATATATGCCCTTTCTTCCCCTCTTTCAGCCCAATGCATACTGTCCGGTCCCTTGCTTTTGTCACTTAAAATGTCTTGGAGAATATTCTATGTCAGTACTCAAAGAACTCTCTCATTCTTTGTCACAACTGTTTAAATACTTTATTGCAGAGATGTATCGGAATTTATTTAACCATTTCCTTATTGGTGGGCATTAGTTGCTATGACAATCATTGTTCCATTTAGTTACCGTGTAAATACATCATTTAACAAGAGTGGAATTAGGATAAATTCCTGAAAGTGGAACTGAGTCAAGGGTACCACGCATTCATAATTTTGATAAATCACGTCAAGCTGCGCTCCATGAGGCTGACCAGTTCATCCTCCTATCAGCAGAAGAGTGCCTGGCTTCCTGCATTTTTACTACCTCTATAATGAAACATGATTTTTTCAAATACAGCTATATTGAGTTATAATTTATGTGCAATAAGCTGTATTCATTGAAGGTATACACTTAAGTTTTGATTGACGTATATACCTGTGAAAACACCACCACAAACAAGATGCAGAATAATTCTACTTCCCCCAAAAGACTGCTCATGACCCACCGCAATCCATCCTTCTCTTCACACCGGCCCAAAGCAAACAGCGACCTGCTCTTTGTCACTGCAGTTTTGTCACTGCTCCAGGATGTCCTAACTGGAATGACATAGTATATACTCTTCCCCGTCCTTTCGCCCAGTATGATTATTTCTATATCTATATCTAGTCGTTTCCATTTTTATTGTGGAGTAGTATTCCATTTTGTGAATATACCATCAGTTTTTATTTATTTACCTACTGATGGAACACTGGGTTGTTTCCGGTTTTGGACTACTCTGAATGAAGTTACTATAGACACATGCGTGCCTCCTGAAATGTTCACGTTCTCTCATTTCTCCTGGATATTTAGGAGCCGATATGCTGAGGGTATGGTAGGTGTACGTTGAACTTTCTAACGAACTTCCATCTCATTCTGCAAAGCGACTGCACCATGACGCATCCTCGCCAGAAAAGTAGGACAGCTGCAGTTACTACGCATCATGGCCAACGTTTCACACCATGAATCTTCATTTTAAACTGGGTATGTAGTGCTATCTTCTGGTTTTCATTTGCATTTTCCTGGTAACTAATTATAAATCTTTTCATGAGCTCACGGGCCATTCACATATGTTTTTTGGTGAAGTACTTCTTCAAATCATGGTCCTTGTTTCTAAAGGCTGAAATGTCTTACTGAATTGTAAGAGTTTCCTAATCGGAATACAAGTACTCTGGCAGACATACGTATTGTGTATTTTTTCTCCCATTCTGTGTCGTGCCTAGTCTTCTTTTAACGTTAGAAGAGCAAACTTTCCCCCCTATCTGGAGACCTGGTTATCTCAATGCCATTAGTGGACAATTATTTCCCCCACTGAACTGAGACTTCACATAGACCACATAATCCATTTCTGGACTTACTCTTCTGTTTAACTGGTCTGACTGTCTACTGATGCACCAGGACCACACCACGTTAATAACGGAAGTTATGTAACAAGTTTTAATACATGGTGAGTGTCCCTATTCTTCTTCATAGCTTTCTTGTTCTTCTATTTCATTCATTTCTCCCTGTGAATGTGACAATACACTTACCGGCTTAAAAGAAAACCTTGGGCTGGCGTAGTGCTCCATTTATAAATTAATCTGTAGGTCAATTTGTAAACGAAAGGAGAATCGATATGTATTGAATACTGAGACTTCCTTTATCAGTCAGCTATTACTACATAACCAACCACCCCAAACTCTGGCTTCAAACAGCCATTTATTTAGCTCATGATTCTGTGGGTGGACAAGTTAGGATATGCTCGTCTCGGCAATTCTTCTGGTCTCAGCTGACTTTGACTGGATTTGCTCACGCACCTGAGGTCAGCTAGTGGGTAAACCAGAGATATCATTGGCCTCATCAGGCTACTTAGAACTTCTAGTACCATGTCCGATAAAGGTAGCAAGAGTGAACACCTTTGCCTTGTTCCTAATTTTAGAAGGAAAGCATTCAATCTTTCACCAATAAGTATGATGTTAGCTTTAGATTTTTTTTTAAAAATAGATGTCCCTTATCAAGTTGAAGAAACACCCCCATTTCTATTTTTGTGAGAGTTCTCAAAAAGGAATGTTGGACTCTCAAATGCTTGATATGTATTGGTTGATACAACTATGCAGTTTTTCAAACTATTAAATGGCACGTTATACAGATTAATTTTCTAATATTAAACCAGGCTGGCATCCCTGGACTAAATCCCGCTTGTCATGGTACACACTTCTTTTTACAGATTGCTGAACTCAGTCTGCTAATAGGTTATTAAGGTGTTTTGTCCATTTACTCACAAGGGATGTTGGTTTGTTGTTCTCCTGTCTCGCACTCTGGTTTTCTACCACACTGATACTAGCCTTCATAAAATGAATTAGGAAATATTCCCTCCTCCTCTGTTTTCTGGAAGAAATTGTGTAAAATTGGGGTTCATTCTTAGAAATTGCTGGTGAAATCATTCGGGCCGATGTATTTCTTTTTTGGAAATTTATAATTACAAATTTAATTTCCTTATAATTACAGAGCTACTCAAATTATCTATTTCGTATTGGGTGAGTTGTGGTAGTTTGTATTTTTGGAGGAAATGATCCAAACTGTCAAATTTGTATGTGTAGAGTTGCTCATAATATTCCCTTCAATACTTTCGGTACTTTAAGGGTCTGTAGTGGTACCTGCTGTTTTCTTTTTATATCGGTTATCTTGTCAACTATATTGATCTTCCCAAAGAACCAACTCTTTTCAGTAATCTTCTCTATTATTTTTGTTTTTCATTTCATCCATCTGTACTCTTATCTTTATTATTTTCTTTCTGTTTCTTCTGGGTTTCTTTTGTGCTTTGTTTCTAGTTTCCCGAGTAGGCATTTAGATTATTGTTTGAGATATTCTCCTCTTCTCTAGTGTATGCATTCAGTGCTACAAATTTCCCTGTCAGCATTGCTTTAGCTGTTTGATACGTTGTACTTTCATTTTCATTCAGTTCAATGTCTTTTGAATTTACTTGAAACTTTCTCTTTGGCCCATCGTTATTTAAGGAACGTGCATTTGGGGGCGCTTCGGCGGCTCCGTTGGTTAAACAACTGACTCTTGATTTCAGCTCAAGTTATGATCTCACCGTGGTGAGATCAAGCCCCATGTCAGCCGAGGCATGGAGCATGCTTAAGATTCTCTCTCTCTTCCTCTCCCACTGCCCCTCCCTCACTCATGCCCTTCTCTTTCTCTTTCTTTCTCAAGAAAACCATGCATTTAGTTTTCGAGTGTTTGGAGACTTTCCTGTTATCTTTCTCCTGCTGATTTCTGGTTGGATTCCAGTAGAGTCAGAGAACATACTATACATGATTTCAATTCTTCAAAATGTTTAAAGTTTGTGTTCTGCCTGAGGACGAATGCTCTGTAAGCACTTGAATGTGTATTCTACAAGTGCTGAGCAGAGTGCTCTGTAATATGGATTTGATTCTGTTACCTGACGGTGGTGGTATTGGTGAGCCCTTCTATATCCTTGCTGACTTCCTAGCTCTTGTTCTACCAACTGTTGAGAAATGCATGTTGAAGTCTCCAGCTATACCTGTGGATTTGTCGATTTCTCCTTCCGGTTCTATAAATTTCTGGTTCACGTATTTTAGACCATCGTTGTTCAGTGTACACACACTAAGCCTGCTATGTCTTCTTGGCAATTTATTACGTATATTACTGTGTGTGTGTGTGTGTGTGTGTGTGTGTGTGTGAGAGAGAGAGAGAGAGAGAGAGAGAGAGAGAGAGAGAGATATCTTGACTTAGGAGTTGTGTTCCAAAAGGGTAAGTTACAAATATTGTAAGACAAAAATGTATCTACTACACCTAATCTACTGAATTAGAGCTGAACCTATAGCTCACCTTAAATGTGCTAAGAACCCTCAGATTAGCCTACAGCTGGGCAAAATCATCTCACACAAAGCTTATTTTATACTAAAGTATTGAGTATTTCCTGTAATTTGTTGAACACTGTACTGAAAGGGAAAAACAGAATGGTTGTGTGGGTATGGAATTGTTCTAAGTGTATCAGTTGTTTACCCTCGTGACTGTGTGGCTAACTGGGAGCCGTGGTTTGCTGCCCAACATCGAGAGAGGATCATACTGCATGCCGCTGGCTTGGGAGAAGATCCAAATTCAAAATTTGAGGTATGGTTTCTACTGAATACATATCGCTCTCACGCCACTGTAAAGCCAAAAAATCATAATCTGAACCGTTGTAAGTTGGGGACCACCTACATATGTTCAGTCTACTTGTGTCACCATTTATCAGTCTGAAGGATGTACAGAAACCTCATCTCCCTTTACCATTCTGTAAAATATCTTAATATTTTCCCTGCATATATTTAGAATCATTAGATAGTGTTACAATTTTTGTTCCAATTGTCAAACGTAACTTTAAAGACTTAAGAGAAGGAAAGTCTGGGGTGCCTGGGTGGCTCAGTCGGTTAAGCCTCCGACTTCGGCTCAGGTCATGATCCCACGGTTCGTGGGTTCGAGCCCCGCATCGGGCTCTGTGCTGACAGCTCAGAGCCTGGAGCCTGTTTCAGAAATATGCGTCTCCCTCTCTCTCTGCCCCTCCCCTGGAGCCTGTTTCAGATTCTGTGTCTCCCTCTCTCTCTCTGCCCCTCCCCTGTTCATGCCCTGTCTCTGTCTCAAGGATAAATAAACATTAAAAAGAGAGAGACAGAGAGAAGGAAAGTCTAATTATGTTTATTCGTATTTTTGCTTTCCATGGTTTTTCTTCCTGACAGTCCCAGGTCCCTTCTTTTATCATTTCCTCAAGTTTAGAAAAATTTTTTTAACTATTCTTTTAAGGGGTATCTATATGGCTCAGTCACTGAAGCACCTGATTCTTGATTTCAGCTCAGGTCGTGATCTCATGGTTCATGAGATTAAGCTCTGCATTGGGCTCTGCGCTGACAGTGTGGAGCCTGCTTGGGATTGTCTCTCTCCCTCTCTCTCTCTGCCCCTCCCCTGCTCACTCTCTCTCGAAATACATAAACATTTAAAAATCAATCAATCAATAAAGTGGCTATTCTTTTAGCATAGATTTTCTGGCAACAAATTCTCTTAGTTTTCTTTCATCTGAGAGTGTCTTGATTTCCCCTTCATTCTTTTTTTTTTTTTTTTTTTTTTTTTTTAGTTTATTTATTTAGTCATTTTTGAGAAAGAGAGAGAGAGACAGAAAGAGAGAGAGAGAGAGAGCAAGCAGGGGGCGGGGTAGAGAAAAAGGGAGACAGAGAATCCAAAGCAGGCTCCACGCTGTCAGAGCAGAGCCTGACGCGAACCATGAGGTCACGACCTGAACTGAAATCAAGAGTCCGATGCTTAACCAACTGAGCCACCCAGGCGCCCCCTGCCCTTCATTCTTGAAGGATATTCTCTCTGAATACAGGATTCTGTACTGACACTACTTTTCTTTCAGCACTTGAAAAATACTATGCTGCTTTCTTCCAGCCTCCGTTATTTCCGATGAGAAATTGGCTATCATTCTAATTGTGTTCCTCTATAGACAACATGTCATTTCTCTCTTGGTGCTTTCAAGTTTTTGTCTTTAGTTTTCACATGTTTAATTACGATGTGTTGGACATGAACTTTGGGGGGCTTATCCTGTTTGGGATTCACTCAATTTCTTGAGTCTGTAGTTCTGGGTCTCTTGCCAAATCAAAAAGTCTTGGACTTATTAGTTCAGGCGTTTTTTAATCCTTCCTTTCCCCGCTCCTTCTGGGACTCTGATAATAGGAATGTTAGATGTTTTGTTACAGTCCCACAGGTCTCTGAGGTTATATTTACTTTGTCAGTCTATTTTTTCTCTGCTGTTCAGATTGAATCATTTCTATTCTCTATTTTCCAGTTTCTGATCTTTCCTCTATTTCTTCCATTCTGCTACTGCGCTCATCCACTAAGCTTTTTATTTTAGTTGTATTTTCTACTTCTAAAATATCTATTTGCCTCTCTTTTATATCTTCTCTTTCTTTGCTGAGATATTCTATTTTTCTGTCTGTGTGAGGTATACTCATTTGATCAAGGCTGCTTTAAAATCTGTCCGATATTTCTAATATCTGTCGCCCTGATGGTGGCATCTACTGACTGCCCCTTTTTTCTTTTTGGTTCATCCCGGTTCCCGGTATGATGACTGTTTAAATAGAATCCTGGACATTTTAGGTGTTAGATTCGATAATTTATTTAAAGCTTTTGTTTCAGTTGGTTCCTCTAACACCACTCTAGCAGGCAAAGCAGGGACAACACCTCGTTAGGTCACCCATTTGGATACCACTGACGCCCAGTGTGGAGGGTGGGGTCCTTCCTATTGCTGGACTGGGGCCAGAACTCTGGTCTCCCACTAGACCTTCCCACTGATACCTCTTCTGCTAGGACGAATGCAAGTGCCCCGTGTGTGTTCCCATGTTCCCACGTGGTCTCTGCTGTGCTGGGTGGTGGCAGAAGGCCTGACTCTCCATTAGGCTTTATCTGAAACCACCCCAGCAGAAACTGGAAAAGGAACCTCATTATTGCTGTGTAGGGGTGAAGTCCAGACTCCCGACGTGATCTGCAACCCACACAGAAGTGGGGAGGGCCTCATCATCACTCAGTGAGTGAAGTCCCACCTGGCTACTTTCCTAGAAAACTATCAGAATTTTTACATCTGAAAGGGGTCACAGAAATTATAATTTACCTCCCCCACCCCATCCCCAATTTTCAAAACAAGGAAAGCAAAGCCCAGAAAAAGTAAATGACTCTTTGAAGTGACACAACGCAGTCTGTGGCAATAAATAAAATGCAATAAAATTCAAATAAAAAATAAACTAAATTTCTCAAATTTCTCCTTAGCATAGCACCTTTGTTTTTAATCATAATGGCCCATTTTGCTATTTTTTTCCCCCAAAGGAATCATGTTTTCTCAAATAATTACCTGCCAGACACCAATATTGGCTGAAGGTTCTGAGAATGGACGTTTCAAGACCCTGCACATTTTTAAGGCATCCGAATTAACTTCAGTGAAGTTATTTAACACAGCAAAGGCAGCTGCTAATGGGTAGACGCAGGAGAAAAGGCTCACATAACCGAACTGAAGAAATAACTCCAAGTAATCATCAAAGGTACCCTGAAAATGTAAACCACAAGAAAAAAACAGGAATTGTTTTAATATTATATAATTACAGCAACACTTTGCAATACCATCCAAGGCACCAGCCTCCGACCAAAAAACAATCTTAGAATTCCTCCCAATTTCTTCTTGTCAACAACAGAATTTACATAAATTCAAAAGCAATTTTGTATTTAAGTCCCCGAAAGAACGAAAAAAATGATTTAGCTCCTCATTCCATTGTGCCAAATCACTGAATTATTACATAACAAACAACAGCAAAGCTAAAGATGTTTGCTTTTAACCAAGTAAAAAGAAATGATCCGACATCACTATTAGAAATCTTACATGACTGCCCCCTCCCATCATGGGCTCCCCAGAACCTCAGTCCCTGACCCTCCATCAGAAAACGGATGGTGGTGATGCCAATGAACGTAGCGATGACCTCCAGAAGTTTGCGCCTCCATAAAATCAACACCAACAACAAAAGGGCAAAACGTGTCAGGACCAATTTTTCAAGTGCTCTGGAAGTCAACCAAAGGCTTGCAGCAATTCTGGTGGCACAGAGTCATGAAAAACAGCTCAATCTTCTGGCATTTTAACTTATTCTCATCTCATCTCCTGCTCCCCAGTTCTGCAGCAACCTTGAAAAAACCCAGCATGCACCACCAGGACGGGAAGGGAGCAGCAGACTGGGGCTGGAGATCTGGGAAAGAAAGCCTCATTCCCAGAGGGAAGTCATGATCTGGCCTGGTTAGTGGTAACCTACAAGATTCCGCTCAAAAGGCTCGTCTTTATTCAACTTCACTGAGTCTCTTCCAGTGCTGAGGGCTTCTCCCCGAGTATGTGAGGTGAATTTTTTTTTTTTTCAAACGTTTTTATTTATTTTGGGGACAGAGAGAGACGGAGCATGAACGGGGGAGGGGCAGAGAGAGAGGGAGACACAGAATCGGAAGCAGGCTCCAGGCTCCGGGCCATCAGCCCAGAGCCCGACGCGGGGCTCGAACTCACGGACCGCGAGATCGTGACCTGAGCCGAGGTCCCGCGAGATCGTGACCTGAGCCGAGGTCCCGCGAGATCGTGACCTGAGCCGAGGTCGGACGCTTAACCGACTGCGCCACCCAGGCGCCCCAGTGTGAGGTGAATTTTTAAACACTGGTCTGCCTGAGGCAATGGGTAGCAGCGGGGGCAAACAAGAGACTAGCCAGGGAGCTCGAAAGGACAAGCGGAGGAATGCAATAGCCACAGGGGGTTTGTTGAACTCCAACATTTTCCTGGGAATCTGGAAGACGCGGCACAGGCAAAGGGTCACCGCATCATCTCAGGAAACACCACAGAAGGCTCTAGGATCTCACCTCTGACTGACCTCGGGGCTCTGCACAAGCAGAAAGTGAATGGCAAGGCAGAATTTTAAACTTCCTGGTTTAGTGTTGAAGGCACGCCCAAACACGAAAACAGCGACCGAACAGACATCTGATGAGGGACAGAAGCAGGGAAGTGTTCACTTCTAGTCCAGCAGGCTGACCTACAGCCTGCAGAGTTTTCATTAAGGGCCAAATTAAGTGCTGCTTGCTACGTTCTCAAAGGGTCTCGTGACTACCTGTACGTATCGCCAATTACTGTCGAACTGAATGATGAGCACTCGAGAAATCTTGCAGAAGTGGTTTTATGAATAGAAACTTGAAGAAACATTTATGATCTAATACTCCCTGCATGTCCTCTCCCCCTTCAGCACTAAGCATACGACCACCAGCTTCATACAGCAAAAGTGCAGCTCTTTCTGCCCGCGAGTTCTGTCCCCGTGCTATAATAAAAGCACCTTTTTGCACCGAAAATGTCTCAAGAATTCTTTCTTGACCATTTGCTTGCGGCCCCACGTCAATATCTGTATAACACTCAACCCAACGACAACAGAATGCTCGTTCTTCTCAAGTGCACATGAAACATTCTTCAGGATAGATGAGATGTTAGGCCCTAAGACGATTCTCAACAAACCCAAAAGGCTTAAAAATCATACAAAGTATCTTCTCTGACCACAGTGGAATGAAAGTGGAAATCAGTAACAGAAGGAAATTTGGGAAATTCATATTGAATGGAAATTAAGCGACATATTCCTAAAAAACCAATGAGTCAAAGAAGAAGTCACAAGAAGAATTAGAAAAACTTTGAGATGAATGAAAATTAAGACACGACATATCAAAACTTAAAGGATGTGGTGAAAACAGTGCTCAAAGGGAAGTTCATGGGCATAAATGCTTCATTAAAAAAAAAAAGGCAGATCTCAAAACAACTGAGATTTTCACCTTAAAAATCTAGAGAAAGAATAGTATACTAAATCTAAAGCAAGCAAAAGCAAATAAATAAACACAACAAAGTTTTATATGTAGCACAGTAATGTACATAACATATAAATGTATACTTTCTATAACTATATATAATCATCTCAATAGACACAGAAAAAAACACAAAAACCAAAATCTGATACCCCTTCATGATAAAAACACTCAACAAATGAGTAACAGAAGAGAATTTCCTCAAAGTGGTAAACCGCATCTACGAAACACCACAGCTAACATCACACTTGATGGTGAAAAACTGGAAGTGTCCCACCTAAGATCAGGAACAAGACAAAAATGTCTGCTCTTAACTCTTCTATTCAATTCAACACTATCCTTGGGGTTCTACCAGGAATGGAAAGGAAGGCAAGGAAAGAAATAAGAGCCATGGAGAACAAGAAAAAAAAAAATCCTATTTGCAGAGGACATGATCTTATATGTAAAAAACCTCTAAAGAACCCCCCAAAAGATTATTAGGTCTAATTATAAATGATTTAATAATAAACTGCAGGATATAAGATCAATATACAAAAGTCAATGATATTTCTATAAAGCAGCAACAAACAAACTGAAAATGAAATTTAAAAAACAATTTCATTTACAATATTATCAAAAATAAAACACATAGTAATAGATTTAACAGGGTAAGATGTGTATGGTGAAACCCACAAATCGTTGCTGAAAGAAATTTAAAAAGACCTAAACAAATGGACAGACGTTCCACGTTTACGGATGAGAAAACGTAGTATTGTTAAGATGGCAATACTCCCCAAATTGATGAATACATTCGGTGCAATCCCAATCAAAATTTCAACTGCATTTTTAAAAGAAATGGAGATGCTAATCCTAAAACCATAAGGAATTACAAGAGACCCAGAAGAGCCAAACAATCTTGATAAAGGACAAACAGAAATCGCACTTCCTGATTTGAAAACCTACTACAAAGCTACAGTAATCAAGACACTGTAGGAATGGCATAAGGACAGACACACAGAGGTCAATGGAATCGCACTGAGAGTCCAGAAACAAATCCAGGTGTCTTTAGTCCTACAATTTTCTTTTCTCTTTAAGTTTGTTTCTCTATTTTGAGAGAGAGAGACAGTGCAAGTGGGGGAGGGGCAGAGAGAGAGAGAAGAGAGAGAATCCCAAGCAGGCTCCATTCTGCCAGGGCAGAGCCCGATGTGGGGCTCAAACCACAAAGTCGCGAGATCATGACCTGAGCCCAAACCAAGAGTCGGACACTTAACCAACTGAGGCCCACTTAACCACCCAGGCGCCCCAGTCTTACAGTTTTCAACAAATGTGCAAAGATCATTCGATGAAGGAAAAAATCATTTCTTAAAACAAATGGTGCTCGGGCAACTAGATATCCACGTGTAAAGAATGGATCTGGACTCTGTCCTCACACTATCTACAAAACTCAATTCAAAAGGGATCAGACCTAAATGTAGGGGCTAAGCCCATAACATTCTTAGAAGAAAATACAGAAGTAAATCTTCCTCTCTTCAGATAAGGCAATGGTTTCTCAGAGAGGACACCAAAAGAATAAGCAACAAAAAAGAGAGAAATTTGACTCCCATCAAAGTCAAAAACCTGTGCATCAAAGGACACTCATGAAAATAAAAAGCTAACCCACAGAATGGGAGGACATATTTGCAAATCACATCCTGATAAGAAATTTGTATTCAGAGTATATGAAGAACTCTTGCAATGAAATAATAAAAAGATAACTGAATGAAAAATGGGCAAAGAATATGAATACATATTTCTCCAGAGAAGATATACAAATGGCCAAAAAGCACATGAAAAGATGGTCAGTACCTTTAGGCATTAGGAAAATGCAAATCAAACCCACAACGAAATCCCATTTTACATGTAGTAAGTGTGGCTACTACTAAAAGGCGGGGGAGGCAAAAAATGACAAGTGTTGACAGAGATGTGGAAAAAATGGGACCCTCCTATAGGGCTGGTGAGAATATAAAATGGTACCACTGGCTTTGAAAACACTCTGGCAGTTACTCAAAAAGCGAAACACAGAGTGAACATGTGACCTAGCCTATGGTAACCAATGGATGTTCAGAAGAAACGGACGTTCATACAAAAGCTTGCACACAAATGTTTACGGCAGCCTTATTCCTAACGGCCAAAAAGTGGAAACAACTTGTTCCAAATGTTTATCGACTGATGAACGAACAAATCAAATGTAGCATATCCATACAATGGGATATCCCTCGACCATAAAAAGGAACGAGGTGCGATACAGGCTGTATTGTGGACTGAGCCTTGAAAGCATTATGCTTAGTGAAAGAAGCCAGACCCAGGATCACGGACTGTATGACTCCATTTCCATGACGTGCACGCAGGAGGCAAACCTACAGACACAGAATGTAGACTGATGCTTGCCGGAGACTGGGGTACGGATGGACTGCTTCCTGGGCGTGGGGTTTCTTTCGGGGATGATGAAATGTTCTGGAAGTAGCGGTGATTGCTGTAAAACCTTGTGAATTTACTAAAAATCATTACACTGTACACTTCAAAACAGTGAATCTTATGGTACGTGAATTGTATCCCAATTTAAAAAAAAAAAAGGAAAGAAAAAAAAAGCTGATAGTCATAAGGGAGCTCTCAAGAGTCACCCTAGCAGAAGTAGCAAATATACAAAAGAGGCCAGAGAATGAAATCCACAGCAGAAATCGAGGGAAGCCATAGAAACATGAAGAAATCCCTTTCAAACTATGTTTAAAAACCTGTCTAACAACACTTTAAAAGGTGTAGTCCAAAGGAAGAAAGGGAAAACAGTCATCACACACCTTCAGTTTGGTGGCAGAGAAACGTAAACAGTACGAGGCGGGTTATTTCGTGATCTTTAACGACTGGGCAAAGGAGCCTTCACTGAAGTAGGCTGCCTGGGCATCGGTGACCCCCACTGGCCACTTGAATGGCGTCACCAAAACTCTACAGGACCAGGCGACGAGCACTCCAACCCCTCACTCCTCAGTGGAGGCCTGCTGTTCACAACACGTGTTTATTCTGACCCAAGAGGAGCAGTTCTCTGTGCCGTGCAGCGACTGAGCGACAGAGCCAGCCCTCAGGATGCCGAAGGCCATGTCGCCGGCTTTCGGCACCCTCGGGCCTCCTCATGATCATCCACTGCACGGGCAAGAACCACTCCAGCTTAATAAAAATGTACGTCACAATATTTTAAAGCAATATTCTCTAAAATGAATTATTGTAATTATTGTTACTGTATCTCAGAGTCCGTCTTTCACCAAGACGCGCACAGTAGGCTCACTAGTTGAGCTGCAGTGGAAGTCAGATTCTACTTCTGGCAGAAAACGCCCAAACCTAGGTACAGAATACTGGGAACGGCAGAGCGTGCTCTCAGACGGCCTGGGTGGGAGGACAAAGCACGAACCCAGGGACTCTGAGTTACGCTCTGGCTGTTTTCAAGGTTCACACGTGCCTCCAGAGCTGGCGGGTTGGGGCTCAGTGGGGGATTCAGCGGTGAGTAGTTTCTCAACGACTCTCTGGAAGCATCTGGCTCTGGAAAGTATTTCCATACGCTGTGTTGCAGCACACAGAAGTGGTTCTAAAATACACCCAGTGGTATAGCATCAATCCACTTCTCTGAAAAGCGTAGAAATCAAGAGCAGAGTAAAAAAAACCTTAGCTGTTACGCCATTTTTACCACAATTGGGTCTTAAGAAATCCTGACAGCCTATGCTCGGCTTTCAAAACTGCTGTTTCAGATCAGAATGTACAAGATAGAGCCTCCGCAGAGCTGTGTAGACAAATCCTCCCCTGTGCCAATGGGCAGCCTCCAGAAGGCATGCTCAGGCCTGGCATTTTTAGCATACAACACGAGGGGGCCCCTTCTCCGCACAGCAGCGCACTCTGCATTCTGCCTCCATCTGACGCAGGGACTGAGTATAGCACACACACGCTAACACTTTATCAGGACTTTTACACTGAGCGCTTCGGAGTCAGTAAATTTAGCAAACCAGGGACGTACTCCAAAAGCAAGAAGGAGAAAAAAATGCAAATTCAACAATCTAAATAATTGCACACTAAAATAAAAATACGTTAACCAAGATACAGTCTACCCGATTAGCTGCAAGTTAGCAAAGACAACTTACAAAATCTAAGAACAAAGCAGTCATGAAGAACACCGTGGTATTTCTGTGAAGTCATAACTAATTTTATGTATCTATTTACTAGATGAATGGAAACAAAGTTTCAGGTTCCAGGGGCTCTATCCCACTGGATCCTCAAACCAGCCGGGCAGAAACAGGTCTATGAGTTCCCTACGCTGAGTATACAACAAGGAAAGAAAGTACTATATTTAAGGCCACAAGCAGCACACGGACACTAGGGGCTGACCATTTTTCTCCTAAAACTGTTCCTTATTCAATATTATATTGAATGCTCGCTAAGAATTACCATGATAAATAACATGGGGACAGTGACCTCAGCAACAGAGAAAGAAAAATTATTAGACAGTGGCACTTGACCCTAAATAAAATACTGACATGTTCAACGTGACAATGTATATTTAAAAATAGTGAGCAGGTAGAGTTAATCACTTCAGCAGATGTTCCAGTAGGAAATTTATGAGTGGGGTGGGAGGGAGGGGAAGGTGAGTGATGGGCATTGAGGAGGGCATCTGTTGGGATGAGCACTAGGTGTTGTATGGAAACCAATTTGACAATAAATTCTCATATTTAAAAAAAAGGAAATTTATTAGTGTAAAGGAGAATATTAAATCTTAATACGATAATCTCAACAGAAGCAAATAAATGAAGAACTTGATAAAATGTAACATCTTTCACGATACAAACTCTGCGCAAGTAAGGAAAAGAACATTTTTAAACTGATAAAAAGCTACCTACCAAGAACACGGGACAAATGTTGACACTCAATGGTGAGGAGACCAAAAAAGAAAAAAAAAAAGTCAGGAGCTAGAGAAAGATTCCTATTGTAAATACTTCTGTCCAAATTATACTGAACATATTCATGAGTCCAATAGATAATAAAAACTGTACAGATGAAGGAAGAAAGAAATTATAGCTGAAATATCTCTACACAGAAAACCCAAGAAAACCCAAGAAAATGGATTAGAAAAAAATGGGAGGGTTCATCAAGGTTGCTGGGTAACAAGATACAAAAATCAACAGCATTCGCATCTAACAGCAACAATTTAGAACTTTTTGAAAGAGCTACCAATGACAGGAAACCAGAAGTCTCAAAATATCTACCAGCAGCTCACTTACTCATTCCAAAGTGCAATTCCGTCCCTGCGACGAGCCCAGCCCCAGGTCAAGCAAAGGATCCGACAAGGCGTGGGGCAGCCTGACATCACAGCTCCGGGTGGGGTGCGACGGAAGGTGCTCTCCCAGAATCGCTAAACTGGAATCTCGTGAGGAAACCATGGGACACACTGGCTTCACAACGAGCCAACGCCCCGAAGAACGAAAAAAGCAACGGGCTATTCCAGACCTGCAGTTTTCAAGCCTTCTGGTCTCTGCAGCCCTAAACTCTCAAAAATGACTGAGGACAGCAAAGACTTTTTGTTTACAGGAGTCTACCTTGTGATATTTACCCATTTGAAATTAAAACTCAAAACCGTAAAAAATATTTCTCATTGATTCGGTTACACAAAAACATTAACATCAATGAGATACTGCTTGAAAAATAATTACGTTTTCCAAGACAAAAACATTCAGTGTAGAGAGTGGCACTCGTTTACGGTTTTAGCAAATCTCTTAACGTCTAGCTCACTAGAAGGCAGCTCATTTATGGTGTGGCGACTCATCACGAAAAGTCGTAGTCACGCAGCTGTGCGGTTGGGCAGGATCCGGGAGTTCACAGGGCAGGGGCAGCACAACGCAGGCCCGAGGCACCCATGGCCTCAGCCCTGGCGGGCGCAGCAGGCCCAAAAGACACCGGCGGATCACCCCCAGGGGGCCATTATGGAGGTTTCCTTTTTCCTTACTTTTCACTCTGTCCTGCATCATCCAAGCTTCCCATTGTGCCTAAACAAGTATTACTTTTATAACAATTTTTGTGTTCCAGTCAAATTGTCTTTCTTCCCAAAACTTGATAATATTACTTTAGATTCATGTGTAGCAGTCAGGATGAGCTTTACAGAGAATACAATCCTAAATTCACTGACTTCAGTGTGGAGGAAAATACACCCAGAGGGAAGGATCAGCACGTAGGAAACAGTGGTCTGGATCAAATGTGACCCCAAAGCATGTCCCCTCTCCCAATACATGCAGAGAGTTGAAATAGCAAATACCGGACTGTCGCTCCACGGAGAGAGTAGAGGGGGATGTGCAGGCGGTGAGGAGGGAGCGTGTCAGATCACCCAGGACCCCAGCCCCTCGAGCAAGTCAAGGAGCAGCACCGCTAACCACAGCATTCGCTCACAGACCCGGGGCCTGCAGGAGAAGCGAGTGCACTGCTTCCTGCCCAGGCTGAATGACAGGTTCCGAACTGGAAAAGCAAAGACTCGGATCTTGTTCCTGATTTGGTCACCAAGGGATTAACAGCAGAGAGCTTCAACTGCCTGTTATTAACACGGGAAAAGCAACGCTCACCTTACCGTCCTTCACCAAGGTGTTATCGGATGTCATGAGATGCCAAAAAGGTGAGGTCTCAGATTCTGACGGTTGTCACCTCAGTAGCATGTAGTTGTTGGATGAATTAAAATTGCTTGGATGAGAATGTTTATAGCCGCACTATCCACAATAGCCAAGCTGTGGAAAGAGCCCAAATGTCCACCGATGGGTGAATGGATAAAGAAGATGTGGTCTATATACACAATGGAGTGTTACTCGGCAATCAAAAAGAATGAAATCTTGCCATTTGCAACCATGTGGATGGAACTGGAGGGTATTATGCTAAGTGAAATTAGCCAATTAGAGAAAGACAAGTATCATGACTTTGCTCATGTGAGGAATTTACGATACAAACAGATGAACATAAGGGAAGAGAAACAAAAATAGTATAAAAACAGGGAGGGGGACAAAACAGAAGAGACTCATAAATATGGAGAACAAACTGAGGGTTACTAGAGGGGTTGTGGGCTCAATGGGTAAGGGGCATTAAGGAATCTACTCCTGAAATCATTGTTTTACTATATGCTAACTAATTTGGATGTAGATTTTAAAAAATAAAAAAAATTGCTTGGATGAGGGACACATTGCTTGAACTACTGTATACGAGTCAGTGAGCCGGGGGGAAAGGAGGGGAAACTGGTCTGGAGAAGACTGTGAATTTGGTTTGGGGCACTTGGGGGGATGATGTCGTCTGTCCAAATAATTCAGAGAAAAAGAAGAGAGCTGATTCTAAGTGATCACAGGGAGAGAAGAGGGGAAGGAGAGACGCCAACATGAAATAATTATTTCAAGACACTGGGGCAGGAAAGACAGGACACAGCCAGCAGAAGTGCGTGCGGGTTTGCTTGGTTTGGGACAGGAGGGCTGCCCACAGCTGGGGCAGGGAGACGGGGAAGCGGGAGATGCGGCGGCTCCAGGCGGGAACAGGGGCCTTTGCAGACGAGAGGAGAGGCGGAGGGGAAGGAAGAGACGGCTCAGGGGAAAGACTGCTTGTCCGGCTTCCACCAGAAAGGGAAGGATGGAAAACAAATATGGCCAGAAATCCCGCTCCCCAGAACAAGCAAGGAAAGGAGTCAGACACAGACTGAGGTTTCAGGCCCCAGCCAGCCCGCCCTTCGACCAACACAGGCAAGAAGCACCACAAGGTGCGAACGCGTCCTTTCTCGCACGCCTGTGTTTTCTCCGACGCTTCACATACACACACAAGCAGCGTTACTGGCCAAGTGTGCCGTGCGTATACTTTGAATCACACTCTCCCCCCCACAGACAGCACTGACAGAAGACGCTAGTGCATACGTGCATATTTCATCAAGACTCGTATCACCACGCAGAAACCAGAAAAACAGCCGCACAGGTGAGAAATGGAACAAAACGAAGGTGGTAAGCGGGAGCCCGGCCCGACTCCAGCCCGCAGGCCGACGGACGCGGCTCGATCTGTATCCTGCGGGGCGAGGGATTCAAAGGCACCTCCTCCCCTGAAGCATTACTGGGGCTAGGCTGTTTGAACAAAACCAGGGGCTAGAACAGTGGTCCCCTGTCCTTGAAAGGGGGCTGAAAAGCCACAGCTGCCGCCCTGACCTGCAGTCTGTGTCGACTGGCTCCGCAAAACCCCCAAGGTCCCCACAAGGTGGGAGCCGGGGCTACAGACCCCTGGTTTTAGGCTAAGCCACAGAGGCTCCTGGGGCAGCTGTGAAGACCGGGCGGGAAGAAGCGAGCAGAGAGGAAGACACACGTCCTCAAGATGAACACACCAAGTGACACTCGCGAGCGCACGAGAAGAAGGAGCACGTGGGCCAAGAGGGTCAAACGATGACGCGCGAAGGCGGAAAACAAGACCGCGAGAGTTGAACACTGACCGGGCCGCTGCAGGGTCTAACTCACCGAGAGGCAGAGCGCACCGCGCAGGAAGGTGCAGGACGCAGGACACCGGGAGCCAAGCGCGCACGACCCCGACGCCCCTCGCCCACGAACACACGGTCAGGTTCCACGAGCCGGGGGCTTCCCTGCACTGTTGTCACAGGCGGCCAGCCTTGCAGTGATCTGCTTGCAGCTCCTCAAAGGAACTCAGAAAGTCTTGATCGAGAAGGAACCACGGTCACTTCCCACACCACTAAGGGAAACCGGAGAGACTCTGCAGAGCGGCGCCCCATTTTCGGCGGCGGGTCTCCGCCTCCCCCAGGAGTCTGCAGCAGCCCCGGCGAGTGAGCAGGACGCGGCCTCTTCACAGCCGGCCGGGCCAGGGGCAGCTTTGCAGCAAGGGTTGCCTGGCGCCCTGGGGGTGGGGGAAGCAGCAACGCAACCGGCCAAACCCGCCCCCTGCTGTCGTGAGGCTTAACTTCAGATTGAGGGCGCGGTCCCCCCTCGTTCACGGTAAAGGAGCTCTTGGTGCGGACGCTGGCAGGAGAGCACTTCCAAAGTAGCCACATCTGGGCCAGCGAGCGGGTCCACTGCTACTCGCTTGTACTCAATGGTTAATTCGGCAATATTCACACTTACCAAATAGGTTCCCATTTCTTTCTCCAGGACAACCTGTTCGCACAATGTAGCATCGATGTCCGCTTTTAAAGCCTGCACCTTCCTCTTCACCTGCACGTGGTGCTTCCTTTGGAGCCAGTAAGGAAGGAGAGACTCCATAATTTGGTTAAGGATCTGGGAGGTAATCAGGAGGGTGGCCAGACTCTAAAAAGAAGCAGAGAAGTAATATCTGACAATGTAGCTTAGTAAAATCACAGTATGTGTATAATTATGCAATAAATAAAATGGAATCTTCAACAAATAGCATACCATTAATATCACAACTAATATCAGAAAAGCGAGGTGCCAGAATAATGTTTCCAATTTATTGTTTTTTCCCACAGGAAGAACACATTAAAATACAAAAAGTTATAAGTAAGATTATAATAAATAAATCAGTTATAAATAAGATTATAATAAGAAATGAAATCAGTAATGAGCTGGCAGGGGAACAATTTAATTTGAAATTGTTTTTTGTCATCTCATCCTTGCTACAACATAATAATCTAAATGATATTGCCAACTCTGAGAAATAAAAAAGTTTGGCGGAAGTTCAAAAAACTTATAAAATGAATATATCCTCCTTCATCGTAGTAAGCTTAGAAAGTAGTAAAAAAGCCACCCATAATTCCACAACCATGATGGAACCTCTGCTAACATCTTAGGATATTTCTTTCCAATCACATGTAAAATACAAGCAGCCCACGTACTGTTGTTGACTGTATTATTCCCAACCTTCACTATTACAAATGCTGCTCTTTGCATACCTGTGTACACGAATCTTTGCCCTGTCTCTGATGACTTACTGAGGATGGACTGTGGTTCTTGGCAAAGCTGCCCTAGGCGTTTCTAGAAGTGCTGTGTCAATTTCCACTTACCCCAGATGGATAGAAGTGTTTCCATCACATACTCCCTTTGCTAGGATTAAAAGTGCATTATTCTAAAAGTCCTCCCCTATCTCTTTGTCCTTCATCTTCTGTTTAAAAAAAGAGACTCTTGGGGCACCTGGGTGGCTCAGTCGGTTAAGCATCCGACTCTTGATTTCGGCTCAGGTCATGATCCCAGGGTCATGGATCGAGCCCATGCCTAACTCCACACTGAGCGTGGAGCCCACTTACAATTCTTTCTCTCCCTCTGCCCCTCTCCCCAACTCGTGCTCTCTCTCTCTCTCTAAAATAAAAAAAAAATTATAAAAGTTAACAACATATCAATTTAAAAATGAAATGGGAAAGACCTATTTAAGGTTGTATCAATCACCTCTCACTCTGACACACACACACACACACACACACACACACTTCAATTAAAGAATACTTTTCATTAGAATTGCTTTTACAGGCTTTGAGATGAACTATATATGTGTTTTTCCTGTACCGCATTATTAATTTTACAAGTTGGTTAGCTTCAACGAATTTGTTTTCAGTTGAGTATGATATACAGTGCAATTGCTAATAGTTTTTCACTTAGAATTGGCTTAGAAATATACAAAATGTCAGATTTTATCCATAACAATAACATTGTTATTAATACAGGAAATTAATAATTAATAATTAATAATTAGTAAATTAATACAGGAAAGGACCTCTGAAACCTACAAGACTGAGACTTCCTGCTTTTCACACTCACCTGACGCAACAGCTTCATATCCCTCAAGACAAAGGCGATGTAGAAGAGGGAGGCAAAGCAATTCAGAAAGTTGAACTGCCAAGAAAAAGACGGCAACATTTCACACTGCTTTACGGTACTTTATTACAGTTGTAAATACAGCATTAACAATGTGACGAGGGACTTCCAGCCCTCACCAGAGGGCAGACTTGTTTCTCCTGCTCCTCCTCACTAAGCACATCCAGAAACCCTGGAAATACCGCAAGAGGCGAGCAGAGGAGACCTCTGACAGCTGCCAACAGCTTGGACAGAGAACTGGTTTGGGACCCACGGCCTGAGGGAACAGCGGAACAGAGGAGCACCCGCACATTTCTGCTACATTCTAACGGAAGAGGAAGAGCAAGGCCCAGCCTTTCCCAGCCCCCACCGGCAAGCCGGATGGCCTGGGCGGGCTCGCTCCCTGCCCACCTCACCTCCGCCCCCCCCCCCCCCCCATTCACTTGAGGAGCCCTGCGGACCCGGCAATGGG
Source organism: Panthera uncia (assembly GCF_023721935.1). Classification (NCBI taxonomy): domain Eukaryota; kingdom Metazoa; phylum Chordata; class Mammalia; order Carnivora; family Felidae; genus Panthera; species Panthera uncia. The sequence continues at coordinate 154,429,902 of NC_064810.1, forward strand.
GTCCACCCGGACTCCCCGCTAACACTGAGGTGCCAGAGGACGTGCTTCCTTCCCGGCAAGGCCTGGCCCACCGGGCCCCACGGAGAGACGCCAGGCCAGCCAGACAGCACCAGCATTCTGCACGTCAAGCATCTCGAAGTGCTAGAACGAGGCCTTCAAAGACTTTTTACAGATGCATGGCTGCTTGCCCCTTTTCTAAAGTCCAAACTGCTAAAACTGTTCGTTTTACATTACCTATTTGTAAAAAATGCTGCATTTTACTTGCCACACTTGCCTCTATAATCAGACCTACTCCCATAAACCTAAGCACCTTCCTGTCAGAGCTTTGTGATCTCTTAAGGCCTGAACAACCAGGTAACAAGCTTCCGACAATGATTTCTTGGCTGGAACAGAAACTCTTTTCTCCGGAACCCTTTCTTGGGAGTAAGATACACGGACTGTGGTTCAGTCGAGAGGTCAGAGGACTCTTTCTACGGCCTTCTCGATCCTCAGTCATGCTACCAATGGCTGCGGTAAGCTCCTGACAAACCAAGTGCTACCAAGCTGGCACTTCTTTTTTATAATAGTGGGAAAAGGGCATAATGTGTGAGCTTTTACACAAACAGCAAGCAGGTTACACTACGCCTTCTCTCCATTTCCTCCCTCCCACCCACCAAAACATGCTGGGAACCTATTAGACTTTAGAAATTTCTTTCAAAAAGGAAAAAAAAAAAAGGAAAAAAAAGTTAATGGTCCATCACTAAACAGACTGTGGGCAACGGAAAGAATTGTTAAATAGTGAAGCAAAGAAGTCACCAAAAGGAAAAAGACAGAAACATGTCTGTAATGTGCTTAGTTTTTTAAATAACTAGAAATTGGCTACCCTAATTTCTATACTTGAAGTCTTACACCACGTGCACAATTGTAGTAAGAGCACTGAACATATATGTAAGCACACGTAATCAATCCTGCCTACCTGTACAAAATATATTAACCATCTGATATCTTAAATTAGAAGCCAGTTTTCGTGTTTACATTTCTAAGTATTAACCAGTATACGTAAGCTTCATAATTCAAATGGATTTGTACATAAAAACTCTACTCACCACTAAAACTTTCAGAATTAGATGATTCTGGTAGGCAGATTCCAATCTGTGATTCTCTACAAAAGGAAACAGGAGAGGAAATTTCTCTCAGATAAGAAAGCGGTATGGTAGGCTGTCGTGGGGTAAAGGCAGATGTGCTGAGGCAGAGACATCAGGCAACGGAGCCTCGGTGAGTAAATGTGCCAGACTGTCAATCAGGCTGCCGCTTATCCTCAAGAACATCGCACAGGAAGAAACGAAGATTAGGACACATTTTCCACAGTACTACAAGAGCACTGTGTTCTTAAATTTTTTTTTAAAATGTTTATTTATTTATTTTTGAGAGAGAAACAAGAGAGAGTGGGGGAGGGGTGGAGAGAGAAAGAATCCCAAGTAGGCTCTACACCACGAGCGCGGAGCCTGACACGGGGCTTGAACCCACAAACTGTAAGATCGTGGCCTGAGCCAACATCAAGAGTCGGGTGCTTAACCCACTGAGCCACCCAGGTGCCCCTGAAATTATTCTTAAAGTATTACTGCAACAAAGAATCATGGGAAGTGTTGGCAAACGATCCCACAGACAGCCACCCAGAAAAAGACCCTGGACAAGTGGTCACAGTGAAACTGACCGCAACCTCTGAAGAGGGCGATAAAGTGTCTGTCCATGTGCCTTACAAGGATTCACTCAAAGAGCAACTCAAAATTCCCTCCTGGGCTACGGAAAGGAGACACAGTCCTGGCCCCAAGACAGCAGGGCAAAGACACTCCCGAAGAGAAGTGTCACCCTGCAGAGAGGCGGTCTGAGGCTCGCCTGCACTGGAACGCCAGCCCAGCTATTCAGCCACTGTCTGTCCTGGGCAAGTCACTGAACCTCCCGACACTCAGCCTCCTCGCTACAAAAACAAGGCGGACACCCGCTTCTCCCAGGGTCCCTGTCGGGACAATAGATAACACAAAACCTTAGTCCAGTAACAGCACACGGAAAGGACTAGATGGATAATAGTTGCTAAAAGACTGACAAAAATAATTTAAAACATCTTTATGGTCCATGAAATTAAGGCATAGACTTCTTCATAGGAAATCGCACTGCATATTTACTTGTTTGAGTGAATAACTACAGAGCAAATGGCCTGTCCAGAGCATTTTTAAACCATGACCAGTTCCTTGTACCACAGATACATACAAGGGTACCCGCTACACGAAGGCCAAAGGCAAACCTCGGTCCTATAAGCAACTAAACAACTGGTTTCCAGATACCAGACGTCGTTCATTTGGCCAAAGTATCTGAAGGTAATTCAATCTACTTTATCCTCAACGGAAAATACCACATTATGGCACTGGGATCACAGGTTTTGGACACAGAGTCTGGGTTAGCCTGGCTCTACAATTTGTCTGAATCTTGCTAACTCTCTGTGTCTTTATCCCTGAAGATAAACAAACTTCCATTTCATGGCGTCCTGAGGAGGTGAAAATGAGACACCATGGACAAAGAGCCAGCCGGGCACCTGGAGTGCAGTGACTAACACTAAGTGAGTGCCATGATAACCAGGAGCTGAGAGACACGGAGCCCACAAAACTGACGAACCCCTCCCCCAGTCTCGAGAGTGCACCCAGAGCCACACCTCCCTGCTTTGCCAGGTAGCAGTGATAGGAATCCTCTGAGCCAAGCAACATTTCTGATAGGCAAACAAGGCATAAATACAAGCATCAAGTCTTACCCCACGAAGTTAGAAACTCAGCAGCGTATCGATAGAGGCGGTTCATGATCTCAATCACAACGGCATAGATGACGCTGGGCACATACAACAGGACACTGGTCCACTCGGATCCACTATTGTCGTGCAGACTCAAGGCCCAGGCCTCCATGTCAAAGTAAATCATCATGACATACAGGGAGAAATAGAGGCAGAGGCACACAAACGGCAGAGAGACCAGGTAAATGCGCAACTGCCTCTTGTAGCTGGGGTACAGAGGTTCCTTCCTGCCGGTGACGGGATTGATACCCAGGACCCCATGGAATCCTGGCCGGGGCTCCTCAAACTGTCTCTTCATGACAAGTGTCCCCCACCTGTAGGTCATATTGGCACAGCCACGCTTCCACACTTCCAGGATCACTGTGGACCAGATGAGGTTGAAGGAGGCGAAGATCACGTACTTGTCATAGTCTTCCCACACAAATAAGTAGTAAGGTAACCCAATGACCGCCATGGGGATTAAGGCAACAGTGAAATATTCCAAAAATCCAAAGTAAAGAGCAATTGTTTCCCCGAAGTAGCCACGAATATGGTCTACAATAAAAAGGAAAAAAAAAAACAACTGAAGTACAGACTACCAACGACTTTCACCATTTGTTTTTTTAGGTACGTGGGGATCATTTCATACCCTCACCTCCCAATCAGCGCGTGATGGTCAACCCGTCTTCCGTGCACCACAAAGACCGCGCCTGTCTGGACGGCAAGCCTGACGCCTTCCCCAGCTCACAGCCCAGGCCACAGCTGCGGTGGCTGCTCTCCAGGCACCCTGGGACTGTCCTCCCTTTGCTTCCCTAGCTGATGGATGCCTTCTTCCCAAAGGAAAACCCACCTCGGGGCTTGTCCCAAATCTCCACGGTCCTAGTTTAAATCCAGCCGTAGCCAATGAACCATTTTAATTTGGGGGTTTCAATTTATGCTCCCCACCTTACTCCCACTTCAATATCACAGTTGTAGATGTTCTTTTCAAAGAAGCCTTCCCATCCACAGTGTCTGCTCCCACTATCCAAAACTATAAATTTTCATCAATGTATCATGGCAAATTTCTCAGCACACTGCAAAAAAGTTATTCAAAAGCGCAGAACAATATTCCACACGTTAACTTCTAGAACAGCCATGGGAACTCACGTATCTATTACCTTCAGAAAAGCACTGGGCAAAAGAAGGGACAAGCAACATCACTGCTAATACTCTGTGAACGCAACACAAGCTAACTCAAAAGGGGTCGCAAACACTATCATCCTTTGCCGGCCGTATCTACTCGAGTGAGCGCCGGGCTTGCGAAAGCATCCAGCGCTGGGCCCAGGGTGGGATGCAGGGGCTGAGGTGGTGCAGTAACGGGGCTCTTACGTCTTGGTTAATTCCCTGCCGTTAAAACGTTTTTTGTTTTTTTTTTTAAGGTAATGTGTCAGATCGGTCTATGGAGGTGGGTGAGAGTACACTGGGATAAGCTCTTTTGCCCTATCCTTATTCTCCTAACTAAGGCAGGAACACGTTAAAAGAGTCAGTACGACAGGGCCCCCTCTAATCTGAGTCAGGTTAAAGGATATCCAAACAATGGAGGGGGGAGGGGAAAGGGTGCTCATGGCCCCAGGCGCCAAATCACATGACCTCCCTCGACACGCACCTATGGGCTGACACTTGAGAGCAAAGCGAGTGTACCAGGTGTCCTCCAGTTTCTTCAAGGCTTCGTTATCATGCAGCGGGAACACCTGAATCACGAGGCCAGAGGTGAGCAATCTTCTCACTGTGAAGGCAAATGGTGCCAAGCTACATAAAACGGATCTGAGATTGCTCATGGCATGATACACTTTTTCAAATGCTGTGAAGACAGCCCAGGAAGGAAGCAGTGCTACGCAAAGATCACCGCCTACTACTCTGAAGGCAGATATTCCTTTGTTCTTCACCATGTAAACATCTTGGCTATTTTGACTATGGAAGCAATACAAGTTTACGTAAAATGTAAAACCATACAGAAATGTACAAATTAGAACTGAGAGACACCAGTTATTCTCTTCCTCCCACAGAAAATAACCAGCGTAAATAGCAATTTCATGCAATATCAGACTTTAAAACATACGCCCATAAATGCACATTATAAAAACAAAAGTCGGATCGTTCTACACCACAGTGTTCTGTAACCTTTTCTCACCCAGCAGTGTATGATAAATGGCTCTCAATGCCAATACCTGCAGACGTGAAATGTCCTTTTTAACGGTATCATCATATTCCCTTGTATGAAGTGCTATAATTTAATCCTCTGTTGAAAAATACTTGTTTCCCTTCCTTTTTCCTTTGCTATTATAAAAGGTAAAATTGTTACACATGTATCTTTTCCCACCTGCCCACTATTTTCTCATATACGTTTAGAAGTAGAACCGTTGGGTCCAAGAGCACACGTATTTTAAATTTAAACATCTACTATAAAACCGCCCCTAGAAAGACTTTACCAATCTGTCCCTCCCACCAAAGTGAAGGTAAGACAATGTTCAGTTCCTTTCATTCTTGTTGATACTGAGTATCTGCGGGATCATTTTCACCCTTTCTAATCTGATAACAAGGGCTTATGTTTACAAACAGCAAATGTCAAAATCAAATAAAATCATACTTTCAGCAGCCAGTCATCTGGTATGATTTTATCCGCTCGCACACATAGTGGAAAGAGGCGAGTGAATTGAACCAAAGACGATATCCCCTGGTGATAATAAATGAAAGCAGGGCATCCTCTCATCCATATACTTAGAGTGATTCACCGGGTGGGTGGGCGTTCGGGTCTTAACAGGAAGTGTGCTCAGCAGGCAGGGGGAACTCTGAGGCAACGCCTTGTGCCATGTGCGGGGAGACAGAGTACTTCGCTCACAAGTTGCTGGTACAATGTCTAACAAAGAATATAGCTGGTGCCAAGTCGGAGTTTGCATAAAGAGAACGTGCTCTGCTGTTTGCATCTACTGATAAGCTTGGAGTTCTCCGAGGTTTGCCAGCTCACCTCTCACAAGGGCTGTCTCCCTTATCTCCTATCTACCTCCTCACCAAAGACAAGTGACGGGCTTATTAGGCAACAGGTCCCTCAAAGAGGAGGGCAAAAGAATGTCTGCAGCATGGGGGGTGGGAACACGTTGTGTTTCATGTTGAAATACTACATATAACAAAGAGAGAGAGTATTCTCAAGACAGACGTCCTATCATAAACTCTTCAGAGTAATTTAAAGGTATAGCTAATTTCTTAGAAATGAGCAAAGAGGGGCGCCCGGGTGGCTCAGTCGGTTGAGCGTCCGACTTCAGCCCAGGTCATGATCTCACAGTTCGTGAGTTCGAGCCCTGCGTCGGCCTCTGGGCTGATGGCTCAGAGCCTGGAGCCTGCTTCCGATTCTGTGTCTCCCTCTCTCTCTGCCCCATCCCCACTCATGCTCTGTCTTTCTCTGTCTTAAAAATAAATAAAACATCAAAAAAATTTAAAAAAAAAAAAAGAAATGAGCAAAGAATGCTAAATAGGAGAGATGTGATGCCAAAATTGGGAAAAGTCTGGGTCTGGAAGAAAAATTCTTAATAGATGATTGTTACTATTATATCTCAGACATAAGTTATCAAAAAAAGTCTTAAAAAGCTAGGGTTGTGATGAAATCCTTAATGACTAAGAAAGGTATACACTCAAAACATGCACAGACACATTAATAAGGGGGGAAAGGTACATGGTTTAATTTATATTAGCCACTGGTGCCATCAAACCCATTTCTTAATATTTTTATTCTGAAGTGTTTCAGAGGATTTTTCTTCAGCTCACGTGGAAGTCAGTGACCCACAACGGTTCTGATTCTTCTCTCTCATTTGAGGATGCACAGCTGTACCTTATTCTTTCTTCCAGCATTATGCTTTCCAATTGCTATATCAAGTTATTCAACTGTGAACTGACAACATGTAAACTATTTTACTATTTCTAAGTTCTTTTTAAAAAACTGACTGCATTCCACTACAGATGACTCTCGAGGCAGGCATACAAACCAGCTACTTCTAAAAATAGGACCGTGAACTGAAGGACCCAGAGAGAATATACAGCCTCATGTCCTAAATTACCAGGCTTCTCTTCACCATCAATGCCAAAAGCATGGTTCCAATTTCAGCTGCTAAAAATAGAGGCTTTGCTTTTAATCCTTTAACTTTCTCTTGTCAGCTAAGAATGTAATTCAAATGACCCTTACCTTCAAAGGAAAATATGATGCTGTGCCGGCCCCTTTAAAGACAGAAACTACTGCTTCTGCGAGGATCAAGATGGCAGAGCAGAGGATCCTGAGCTCACCTCGTCCAGACGCTCCGAGGCTACAACTACACACACAACAACCCTCTGAGAATGACCGGAAGACTAGCAGAACAGATCCTCTAGAGCTACAGAGAGTCACATCAAGAAGCACAGCAGGGGCAGAGAAGTGGTGTGATCAGGACCCACACCCCAGCATGGCGACCCACAAGTGGGGGAGATATCACACGTAGGGGGGTCCTCCCTGAGGACCGAGGGGTTCCAGCCCTCCATGGGGCAAACTTGCACTGGGGACCAGCACTGGGAAGATGGGCCCCCCAAATGTCTGGCTTTGAAAATCAGCAGGGTTTAATCCCAAGAGAGCCAGAGGGCGATAAGAAACCGAGACTCCACTCTTCAAAGACCCATGCACCTACTCACTCCGAGACCCAGCGCAGAGGCAACAGTTTGAAAAGCATCTGGGCCATACGTGAAGGAGATTTACTGACTAACTTTAGGGCATGTGCCAGAGGTGCAGGAAACTGCAGGAATTTCCTCCATGAATGGAAGCAGTGGCAGGTGCCTAGTACTGGTGAGAAACAGTTCTTTTATTTTTTTAAAGTTTATTGATTTATTTTTGAGAGAGACAGAAAGCATAAGCCCAGGAGGGGCAGAGAGAAAGGGAGACAGAAAATCCCAAGCAGGCTCTGCACTGTCAATGCAGAGCCCGATTCGGAGTGGGAACCCACCAACAGTGAGATCGTGACCCGAACCGAAATCAAGAATCAGATGCTTAACCCACTAAGCCATCCAGGCGCCCCAAGAAACAGTTCTGATTCTCCTCTACCTTGCTAGCACTGTTAGCCCCACCCTCATATTCCCCTGCAGACCTGACCCACTTAACCCTCCCCTCCCTGGCAGGCAGCCCCCAAAGTGGCTCCCACCTTATCACACTCACCAGGTCACCTCCACCTTCACTGTCATTCCCCTAAAGGGGCTCCCACCCACCACGGGCCCACAACAGTTGCAGCTCAGCCAGAACAGAAGGAAACACACAAAGGACACCACTGGAGCTCCGGATTCTGGTGACCAGCGGGAGAATGCACTTTTGGGCCCACAGTACACCTTCTACAGAAGGCCTCTCGCTCAAGAACAGACATGGCTGATCTACCTAATACACACAAGCAAACATAGAGAGGCAAGATGGGAAGAGCAAGGAATATGACAAAACCTCAGAAAACTCCGTGAAAAAGAGATAAACCATCTACCCGATAAAGAGTTCAAAGTAATGGTCACGAAGATGCTCATTAAACTCAGGTGAAGAATGGATGAACACAGCAAGAACTTCAAGAGATTAAAAAAAAAAAAAAAAGATAAAAAGGGAACCAGAGACGAAGACTATAATAACTGAGTTGAAAAATACACTAGAGAGAATCAACAGCAGATTAGAAGATGCAGAAAACTGGATCGGTGATCTGGAAAACAGGGTAATGGAAATGACCCTAGCTGAATGGCAAAAAGAAAAAAGAATTTCAAAAACTGAAGACAGTTGAAGAGACCTTCAGGACCTTAAGAGATCAAGGGTAATAACAATTGCATTACAGAGGTCCCAGAAAGGAAAGAGAAAGAGAAAGGGGCAGAAATCTTATTTGAAGTAGTTACAACTGAAAACGTCCCTAACCTCAACAAGAAAATATATCCATGTCCAAAAAGGAAAGAGCCCCAAACAAGATGAACCCAAAGAGGTCCATACCAAGACACAAAATAATTAAAACGTCAAAAATTAAAGAGAAAATATGAAAAGCAACAGGAGATAAGCAACTAGTTACGTACATGGGAACTCCCGAAATACGATCAGTTGATTTGTTACCAAATTTGGAGGTCAGGAGGGAGTGGCACAACATATTCAAAGCGCTGAAAGGAAAAAACCCACAAAGAGAAACACTCCCCAGCAAGGTTATCATTCAGGACTGAAGTAGATAGAGATAAAGAGTTTCCCAGACAAAAGAGTTCACCACTAAACCAGCTTTACAGGAAATGTTAAAGGGATTTAAGTAGAAAAGGCCCTAACTAGAAGAAAATTTTGAAAGAAAAAAATCTAACTGTAACAGCAAGCATATACCAGACGCGGTAGATTGACTGCTTACAAAGAGGGTATGATGATTAAAAGACACAAGTAGTAAAGTGAATGATATCTATGACAGTTAAGAGATACACAAGATAAAAAGACGCAAAATATGATGTCAAAAACATAAAACAGGGAGAGGTGAGAGTAAAAATGTAGCGCTTTTAGAAAGCGTTCAAACTTAAGCAACCATCAACTTAATACAGACTGCTATACACATAGAGTATTATATGTGAACCTCATAGTAATCACAAACAGAAACCTATAATAGATACACAAAAAATAAGGAATTCAAACACAACACTAAAGAAAGTCATCAAATCACAAGGGAAAGGAGGAAAAGAAGGAACACAGAAGAACAAAAAAACAACCAAAAACAATTAACAAAATGGCAATAAGTACAAATCAGTAATTTAAATACAAATGGGCTAAGTGTTCCAAGTGTTATTTTATTCAAAAGATAAAGGGTGACTGAACAGGTAAATAAACAAGCCCCATCTATATGCTGTCTAAAAGAGACTCACTTCAGACCTAAAGACACATACAGACTAAATGTGAAGTGATGAAAAAAGGTATTCCATGAAAATAAAAATGAAAAGAAAGCCAGGGTAGCAATATTTCTATTAGACAAAATAGACTGTAAATGAAAGGCTGTAATAGACAAAGAATTACATAATAATTGAAAAACTCAATCTAACAAGAGGATATAACAATTGTAAATATCAATGCACCCTACATGAAAGCACTGAAATATATAAAGCAAATATGAACAGATTAAAAGGTAAAAACTGACAATAATACAATAAGAATAGGGGACTTTAATGCCCCACTTATATCAACAAATAGATCATACAGGCAGAAAATCAATAAAAAACAAAACCACACACACACACACAGATGGTTTAATGACACATTAAACCAGATGGACTTAGCAGATACATACAAAAATTTCCATCCAAAACCAGCAGAATACACATTCTTTTGACATTCACGTGGAACATTTAACAAGATAAATCACATAGTAGAGCAAAAACAAGTTTCAATAAATTGAAGGTTGAAATCTTACGAAACATCTTTTCTGAACACAACGGTATAAAACCATAAATCAACTACAATGAGCAACCAATGAAATCAATGAGGAAATAAAAAAAAATACCTTGAGACAAATAAAAATGGAAGCACTACATTCCAAAATCAATGAGACTCAGCAAAGGCAGTTGTAAGAGTGAAGTTTATAGCAGTAGAGGCTTACCTCAAGAAACCAAAAAAATCTCAAATAAACAATCTAACCTTACACCTAAATAAACTGGAAGAACAAAGCCCAAAGTTAATGGAAGGAAGGAAATAATAAAGATCAAAGTGGAAATAAATAAAATGAAGACTTATAAAACAATAGTAAAGATCAATGAAACTAGTAGCTGGTTCCTTAAAAAGATGAATAAAATTGATAAACCAGATTCATCAAAGAAGAAGGAGAAGAAGGAGGAGGAGAAGGAAGAGGAGGAGAAGGAAGAGGAGGAGGAGGAGGGAGAAAGAAAGAAAGAAAGAAAAGAAGAAAAGAGTAACCATATAAATTACAAAGGATTTTAAGAAACTACTACCAAGAGTTACATGATAGAAGAAATTGATAAACTCCTGGAAACATCCAATCTTCACAGAAGACAAAGGGAAGAAAGAGGAAATCTAAACAGACTGATTACTAGTAATGAAACTGAATCAGTAATCAAAAAACTTCCAACAAACAAAAGTCCAGAACCAGTTTCACAGGTAAATCCTACCAAACATTTAAGGAAAAGTTGGTATCAGGGCACCTGAGTGGCTCAGTCATTTAAACATCTGACTTTGGCTCAGGTCATGATCTCGTGGTTAATGAGTTCACCCGGCAGCTGGCTCTGTGCTGATAGCTCAGAGCCTGAAGCCTACTTGGGGTTCTGTCTTCCTTGCTCTCTGCCCCTCCCCCACCCTCTTTCTGAAAAATAAATAGACACTAAAAAAAGCTAAAGAAAAGTTAGTATCAATCCGTCTCAAACTATTCCAAAAAGTTAAAGAGAAAGGAACATTTCCAAATTAATTCTATGAAACCAGAATTACCCTAATACCAAAACCAGACAAAGATACAACAAAAAAAGAAAATCACAAGCCAGTATTGCAGGCCAGTATCAGGCCAGGATGCAAAAGTCCTTAACAAAATGAAAAACAAATTCAATAATACATTAAAAGGATCACGCATCATAATCAAATGGAATTTATTTCAGGGATGCAAGGATGGTTCAATGTCCTCAAATCAATTCACACAAAATTCACACATTCACAAAATGAAGGATAAAAATCAAATGATTATCTCAATAGATGCAGAAGAAGTATTTGACAAAATTTTACATCCATTTATGGTAAAAACTCTCAACCAGATGTGTATAGTGAGAACATACCTCAATGTAATAAAAGCCACATATGACAAAAAAACACAGATAATATCACACTCAAGATTAGGAATAAGAAAAGGATGTCCACCCTTCACCACTTTTATTCAATATAGTACTGGAAGTTCTTGCTGCAATAATCAGAGAGCAAAAAGGAATAAAAGGCATTCAAATTGATAAGGAGGAAGTAAAACTGTCACTATTTGCAGATAACATATTATATATAGAAAAACCTAAAGAATCCACAAAAATTAGATTAAATGAATTCAGTAAAGATGAATAATGTATAATTAATATACAGAAATCTACATGTTTCTATATACTAGTAGTAAAATATTATAGGAAGAAATTAAGAAAACAATTCCATTTAAAACTGCATCAGAAAGAATAAAATAAATAGGATTAATTTAACTAATGAGGTGAAAGACCTATACTCTTGAAAACTTTAAGTCATTGATGGAAGAAATTGGAGATAAAAATAAATGAAAAGACATACCGTGTTCATGGATTAGAAGAATTAATATTGTTAAAATGTTCGTATTAACCAAAGCAATCTACAAACTCAATGCAATTCCTATCAAAATACCAATGGCATTTTTCACAGAATTAGAATAAATAACTCTAAAATTTGTATGGAACAACAAAAGACCCTGAATAACTAAAGCCATCTTGAGAAAGAAGAATAAATCTGGAGGTATCATGTTTCCAGATTTCAAACTACACTACAAAGATACAGTAATCAGAACAGTATGGTAATGGCACACACAGAAAAAGGCATATAGATCTATGGAACAGAACAGAGAGCCAGAAATGAACCCATGTAGATATGCTCAATTAATCTTTGCCAAAGGAGGCAAGAATACACAAATGGGGAAAAGACAATCTCTTCAAAAAATGGTGCTGGGAAAACTACAGCTACATGCAAAAGAATGAAAAAAGATCAACTACTGACACCATATACAAAAATAAACTCAAAATGGATTAAAATTCAAATGTAAGACCTGAAACCATACAACGCCTTAAAAAACAACAACAACAACAAAAACAAACAAACAAAAAAACACAGGCAGTAGACTCCTGGACACTGGTCTCAGCACTATTTTTTTGGTTCTGTCTCCTCAGGCAAGAGCAACAAAAGCAAAAACAAACCATTGGGTCTACATCAAGCTAAAAACCTTTGCTATGCAAAGGAAACCATAAAGAAAACGAAAAGGCAACCTACTGAATGAAAGAAGATATTTGCAAATGATATATCTGATAATAGGTTAATATCCAAAATATATAAGGAACTCATACTACACAACAATAACAAAAAAACAAACAATCTGATTAAAACATCGTCAGAGAGAGCTTTCCCCCTAAGGTCAGGAACAAGACAGGATGTCCATTCTCACCACTGTTATTCAATCTTAGCCTCTGCAATCAGACAACACAAAGAAATAAAAGGCATCCAAATCGGCCAGGAGGAGGTCAAACTTTCACTCTTCGCAGATGACATGACACTGTATATGGAAAACCCTAAAGATTCCACCAAAAAAAAACTGCTGGAATTGATTCATGAATTCAGCAAAGTTGCAGGATATAAAATCAATGCACACAAATCGGTTGCATTCCTATACACCAACAATGAAGCAACAGAAAGAGAAATCAAGGAATCGATCCCATTTACAGTTGCACAAAAAAACATAAAATACCTAGGAATAAATCTAACCAAAAAGATGAAAAATCTATATGCTGAAAACTATAGAAAGCTTATGAAAGAAACTGAAGAAGACACAAAAAAATGGAGAAAGATTCCATGCTCCTGGATAGGAAGAACAAATATTGTTAAAATGTCAATACTACCCGAAGCAATCTACATATTCAATACAATCCCTATCAAAAATAATACCAGCTATTCTTCACAGAGCTAGAACAAATAATCCTAAAATTTGTATGGAACCAGAAAAGACCCCGAAGAGCCAAAGTAATCTTGAAAAAGAAAACCAAAGCAGGAGGCATCACAATCCCAGACTTCAAGCTATATTACAAAGCTGTAACCATCAAGACAGTATGATACTGGCACAAAAACAGACACTCAGATCAATGGAACAGAATAGAGAAGCCAGAAATGGACCCACAAACGTATGGACAACTAATCTTTGACAAAGCAGGAAAGAATATCCAATGGAATAAAGACAGTCTCTTCTGCAAGTGGTGCTGGGAAAACCGGACAATGACATGCAGAAGAATGAACCTGGACCACTTTCTTACAGCATACACAAAAATAAACTCAATATGGATGAAAGACCTCAATGTAAGACAGGAAGCCATCAAAATCCTTGAGGAGAAAGCAGGTAAAAACCTCTTTTATCTTGCCTGCAGCAACCTGGTACTCAACACGTCTCCAGAGCCAAGGGAAACAAAAGCAAAAAGGAACTACTGGGACCTCATCAAAATAAAAAGCTTCTGCACAGTGAAGAAAACAATCAGCAAAACTAAAAGGCAACAGACAGAATGGGAGAAGATATTTCCAAATGACATATCAGATAAAGGGCTAGTATCCAAAATCTACAAAGAAGTTATCAAACTCAACATCCAAAAAACAAATAATCCAGTGAAGAAATGGGCAAAAGACATCATAGACACTTCTCCAAAGAAGACATCCAGATGGCCAACCGACACATGAAAAAATACTCAACATCACTCATCATCTGGGAAATACAAATCAAAACCACAATGAGATACCACCTTACACCTGTCAGAATGGCTAACATTAACAACTCAGGCAATAACAGATGTTGGAGAGGATGCACAGAAAGACGATCTCTTTTGCACTGTTGGTGGCAATGCAAGCTGGTAGAGCCACTCTGGAAAACAGTATGGAGGTTCCTCAAAAAACTAAAAATAGAACTACCCTACCACCCAGAAATTGCACTACTAGGCATTTATCCATGGGATATAGGTCTGCTGTTTAGAAGGGACACATGCACCCCCATGTTTATAGCAGCACTATCAGCAATAGCCAAAGTATGGAAAGAGCCCAAATGTCCATCAATGGATGAATGGATAAGGAAAATGTGGTATATCTACACAATGGAGTATTACTCAGCAATCAAAAAGAATGGAATCTTGCCAACTGCAACTACGTGGATGGAACTGGAGGGTATTATGCTAAGTGAAATTAGTCAGAGAAAGATAAAAATCATATGACTTCACTCATATGAAGACTTTAAGAGACAAAACAGATGAACATAAGGGAAGAGAAACAAAAATAATATAAAAACAGGGAGGGGGACAAAACAGAAGAGACTCATAAATATGAAGAACAAACTGAGGGTTACGGGAGGGGTTGTGGGAGGGGGACTGGCTAAATGGGTAAGAGGAACTAAGGAATCTACTCCTGAAATCATTGTTGCACCATATGCTAACTAATTAGGATGTAAATTTTAAAAAATAAAAAATAAAATTAAAAAAATAAAATAAATAATAAAAAAATAAAAATTAAAACATTAAAAAACATGGTCAGAGAACTGAACTTTTTTCCAAATAAGGTAGACAGATGGCCAATGGACACATGACAAAATGCTCAATACCACTAATCACCAGGGAAATGCAAATGAAAACCACAATGACGTATAGCTTCACGTGTGTCAGATTAGCTAGTATCAGAAAGACAAGAAATAACAAGTATTGGTGAGGAGGTAGTAAAAAAGGAACCCTACTGCATTGCTAATGGAAATGGAAATTGGTACAGCCACTATGGAAAACAGTATGGACGTTCCTCAAAAAATTGAAACAGCAATTTCATACAATCCAACAATTCCATTTCTGGGTAGTTACCTGATGAAAAGGAAAACACTAATTCAAAGATACCTGCACTTCTTTGTTCAATATAGCATTATTTGCAATGGTCAAAATGAGGAATAAACCCAAATGTCCATCGACAGATGAATGGATAAAGAAGACCTACTACATAAACATACCTACAAATGAATGTTACTCAGGCATGAAAATACAGTGAGGGGGAGGAGTTAAGGTGGCAGAGTACGAGAGGACCCAATGCCACCCTCATTCCTTGAAAACATCTAGATAAATATCAAATTGCATCTGAGGACTGGATACCCAGGAAATACATCTGAGGACTGAGAAAACAAACTGCGTAACTACAGGAAGGAAAGAGACCACATCCGAGAAGGTAGGAGATGCAGGGACCTGATCTGGGGGAGAAGAGAATCACAGGTGCCACAGGGCAAAGAGAGTCCAGATCAGGGAGAGAGGAGGGGGGAGAGAGAGAGAGAGAGAAAACAAAACGCAGGGCACTGAACAACAAAAACCCTGTCAAGGAAAACAAGAGGGGCTGATTATTCTAAGTTTTTGTGAGCAGTGGAGCTCAAAGTCTGAGGTTTCAGAAGTCTGTACCAAGGTGGAGCCTGGCAGGCCTAGAGGTCTCCTATGGAGGAGGGCAGAGGCCTGGGAGTGGACAGTGTGTTCTCCTGGGTTGCGCTGGGAGAGACAGTTCTTCTTGGAGTGCATTTGGGAGAGGTAGCATTGCCTCTCCGGGGACAAGAGCCGGGAGAGACACCTGCTGAGGGCAGCTAACCTGGATGCGGGCTCTTTACTGGCTTTAGCATAAACTTTAAGCCCCTGGACAGTTGAGCAACTGCCCTTCTGTGACAAACCAGCACCAGCCAAAGCATGGCAAGACCCTCCCCTAGAAGATCAGCACAGGTAGAATCCCTAAAATCTGAAATTGTGAAACCCAGTCAGCACGCCTGAGATGGGAGCGCTGCATCACCGGGTGGGCAGATGGCTCGGAAACAGACCAGCTGAAGGCAGGGGTCTGAGGAAAGCCTGGGACAAACGAGAGGAGATTGTGTGCTCCCCTGTGAGGGCTTCCTGAACAGCAGTAAGTGCGAATTCCCCTCTCCAGGGACAATAAAGCCGGCTGATGCCATTTTTATCCCTGCCCATCAGCACAGGCAGACTTCAGCGAAAATCACAGTCCTCACGTTGGAGGCTTGAGTCACTCACACCAAGCCCCACCCCCTGAACTCTGAAGGTGCTTCTGAACTAGGGCGAGAGTGCCTGAGAGTCAGAGCAGCAACAGGCCCCTCCACTACAAGACCACCACAAACCACCTCATGCACCAAATCTACTGACCATAAAGTGCTGCAAAACTTCAGCTCTCAGGGAAATGGCATCTGGCTTCTTTTAAGAAGTAGACCAAAACACACCTAATTAAAACTCACCACACAGTGGACAAGGTCCAAACACTCCCCGCTGCAGAGAACTGACCTGAGGTAAAGAACAGCCAAAAAACAACAGTAGAGTACACACAGCATACGCCAGAAACACCTCCTGGAGTGCCAAACCCTGGGCAGCATATGACTTCTTTGATATATAGCCATTACTCTCTGGAGCAGGAAACATAACAGGCTTTCCTAAAACACAGAAAACAGAGACCTAGACAAAATGCCCAGATGGGGGAATTTGTCCCAAAAGAAAGAATTAGAAGAGGTCACAGCCAGGGATCTAATCAAATCAAATATAAGTAATAAACCTGAACCAGAATTTAAAACCACCACCGTAAGGATACCAGCTGGACTTGAGAAAAGCACAGAAGACACCAGGGAGTCCTTTACCGCAGAGGTAATGGACCTAAAACTAGTCAGGCCAAAATAAAAATGCTAGAACGAAGATGCAAAATAGCCTAAATGTAATGACAACAAAGATGGAAGAAGCAAAGGAAGGAATCAACGATATAGAAGATAAAATTATGGAAAATAATGAGGCTGAAAAGAAGAGGGGAAGAAAAACACTGGATCGTAAATATAGACTTAAGGAACTCAGCAACTCCTTAAAGCATAATAATATTCATATCATAGGAATCCCAGAAGAAAAAGAGAGGGGAAAGGGGGCAAAAGGTTTATTTGAGAAATTACAGCTGAAAACTTCCCTAATCTGGGAAAGGAAACAGACATCCAAATCCAGGAGGCACAGAGAACTCCCATCAAAATCATAAAAGTAGGCCAACACCAAGACATGTTGTAGTAAAATTTACACAATACAGAGATAAGGAAAGAATCATGAAAGTAGAAAGGGAAAAGCAATCCGTAACTTACAAGGAAAGACAAATCAGCATAGCAGTAGATATCTCCATAGAAACCTAGCAGGCCAGAAGGGAGTGGCATGACATATTCAATGTGCTAGATGGGAAAAATATGCAGCCAAGAATACTTTATCCAGCAAGGCTGCCATTCAGAATAGAAAAAGATATAAAGGTTCCCACACAAACAGAAACTAAAGGAGACCATGACCACTAATCTAGCCCTGCAAGAAATATTAAAGGGGACTTTTTGAGTGGGAAAGAAAGACCAAAAGCCACAAAGACTAGGAAGGAAAGAGAAAAACTCCAGAAACACCAACTTTATAGGTAATACAATGACACTAAATTTATATATGTAAATATATGTGTGTGTGTGTGTATACATATATAAGTAATATTATATATTATATATGTATAATGAATATTATATATTCACCCTGAATATATAATTATATATATTATATACATAATCACCCTGAATATAAATGGACTACACGCTCTCATCAAAAGAAAGAGAGTATTAGAATGGATAAAAAAAAAAACAAGACCCCTCAATATATTGCCTACAAGAAACTCATTTTAGATCTAAAGATACCTGCAGACTCAAGGTGAGAGGATGGAGAACGATTTATAATCCTAACGGACGTCAAAAGAAAGACGGAGCAGCCACACTTATATCTGACAAACTAGATTTTAAACCAAAGACCGTAACAAGTGACAGAGAAGGGCACTGTATCATAACAAAGGGGTCTACCCAACAAGAATATCTAATAATCATAAATATTTATGCCACCAACGTGGAAACACCCAAATATATAAATCAATCAATAGCAAACATAAAGAAACTCACTGATAACAATACAAAAATAATAGGGGACTTTAACATCCCACTTACAGCAATGGAAAGGTCATCTGAGGAGGAAATCAACAAGGAAACAATGGCTTTGAATGACACACTGACCAGATGGACTTAATAGATATATTCAGAACACTTCATCCTAAAGCAGTGAACTACATGTTCTTTTCAAGTGTACATGGAACACTCACCAGAATAGGTCAGATACTGGGTCACAAATCAGCCCTCAACAAGTATAAAAAAGACTGAGATCATAGTATCATGCATAACTTCAGACCCCAAAGTTATGAAACTTGAATTCAAAGGTAAGAAGAAATTTGGAGACAGCGCAAATACATGGAGGTTAAAGAAAATCCTAGTAAAGAATGAATGGGTTAACCAGAAAATTAAAGAAGAAATTAAAAAATGCATGGAAGCAAATGCAAGTGAAAACACAACAGTCCAAAACCTTTAGGATGCAGCAAAGGCGGTCCTAAGAGGGAAGTATATTGCAATACGGGTCTACTTCAAGGCACATCTCAAATAAAAAACCTAAAGCACACCTAAAGGAGGTAGAAAAGGAACAACAATTAAAGGGTAAAGCCAGCAGAAGAAGGGAAATAATAAAGATTAGAGCAGGAATAAACAATATGGAAACCAAACAAACAAAAAAAACCCCAGGAGACCAGAGCAACAAAACTAAGAGCTAGTTCTTGGAAAGTATCAATAAAATGGATAACCCCCCAGCCAGACTTATCAAAGATAAAAGAGAAAGGGCCAAAACAAAGAAAATCACAAATGAAAGAGGAGAGATCACAACCAGCATCAGAAAAATACAAACAATTATAAGAGAATATTATTAAAAATTATACGCCAACAAACTGGGCAATCTGGAAGAAATTGACAAATTCCTAGAAACACACAAACTACCAAAACTGAAACAGGAAGAAATAGAAAATCTGAACAGACCCATAACCAGCAAAGAAATTAAATCACTCATCAAAAATCTCCCAACAGATGAAAATCCAGAGCCAGATGGCTTCCCAGGGGAATTCTACCAGACATTTAAAGAAGAGTTAATACCTATTCTTATCAAACTGTTCCAAAAAATAGAAATGGAAGGAAAACTTCCAAATTCATTCTACGAGGCCAGCATCACCTTGATTCCAAAATCTGACAAAGACCCCAGCAAATTATAGGCCAATATCCTGAATGAATCTGGATGCAAAAATTCTCAACAAAATAGGAGCAAATCAAATCCAACAGTACATTAAAAGAATCATCCTCCATGATCAAGTTGGATTTATTCTTAGGGTGCAAGGGCGATTCAATATTCACAAACCAATGTGATACACCACGTTTATAAAAGAAAGGATAAGGACCATATGATCCTCTCAATAGATGCAGAAAAAGCATTTGACAAAGTACAGCATCCATTCTTGGTAAAAACCCTCAACAAACTAGGGATAGAATGAATATACCTCAAAATTATAAAAGCCATATAAGAAAGACCCACAGCTAATATCCTCAATGGGGAAAAATTGAGAGCTTTTCCTCTGAGGTCAGGAACAAGACAGGGATGTACACTCTCACCACTGTTATTAAACTTAGCACTAGAGGCCCTAGCCTCAGCAATCGGATGATAAAAAGAAATAAAAAGCGGGGCGCCTGGGTGGCGCAGTCGGTTAAGCGTCCGACTTCAGCCAGGTCACGATCTCGCGGTCCGTGAGTTCGAGCCCCGCGTCGGGCTCTGGGCTGATGGCTCGGAGCCTGGAGCCTGTTTCCGATTCTGTGTCTCCCTCTCTCTCTGCCCCTCCCCCATTCATGCTCTGTCTCGCTCTGTCCCAAAAATAAATAAAAAACGTTGAAAAAAAAAAAATTTTAAAAAAGAAATAAAAAGCATCAAAACAGGCAAGGAAGAAGTCAGACATCCACCATTCACAGATGCCATGATACTCTACGTAGAAAACCTGAAAGGGACACCTGGGTGGCTTACCCGGTTAACGAGCTAACTCTTGCTGTGGGCTCAGGTCATGATCGCACGGTTCATGAGTTTGAGCCCCACACTGGGCTCTGTGAAAACAGCATGGAGCCTATTTGGGATTCTCTCTCTGCCCCTCACCCCACTTTCATACATTTTCTCTCTTTAAATAAATAAATAAACATTAAAAAAAAAGAAACCCTGAAAGACTCCACCACCAAAAAATTGCTAGAACTGATACATGAATTCAGCAAAGCTGCAGGATACAAAATCAATGTACAGAAATTTGTTGCATTTCTATACATCAACAATGAAGCGGCAGAAAGAGAAATCAAGGATTCGATCCAATTTACATCTGTACCAAAACCATAAAATGCCTAGGAATAAACCTAACCAAAGAGGTAAAAGATCTGTACTCTGAAAACTATAGAACACATATGAAAGAAACTGAACAGGACACAAAGAAATAAAAAAAATCACATGCTCATGGGTTGGAAGAACAAACATCATTAAAATGTCTTTACTACTGAGAGCAATCTACACACTCAATCTATAATCCCTATAAAAATAACACCAGCATTTTTTACAGAACTAGAACAAACAATCCTAAAATTTGTATGGAACCACAAAATATCTCTAACAAAGAAATCCTGAAAAATAAAAGGAAAATGGGAGGTATCACAATTCCAGACTTCAAGCTGTATTATATATTACAAAGCTGTAATCATCAACACAGTATGGTACTGGCACAAAAACAGACACTCAGATCAGTGGAACAGAACAGAGAACCTAGAAATGGGTCCACAAACATAGGGCCAACTAACCTTCGACAAAGCAGGAAAGAATATCAGGTGGAAAAAAGACTGTCTCTTCAGCAAGTGGTGCTGGGAAAACTGGACGGCGACATGCAGAAGAATGAACCTGGACCATACACAAAAATAAACTCAAAATGGATGAAAGCCCTAAATGTGAGACAGGAAGCCATCAAAATCCTCGAGGAGAAAGCAGGCAACAACTTCTTGGACACTGGCTGTAGCAACTTCTTACTAGACACGTCACTGGAGGCAAGGGAAACAAAAGCAAAAATGAACTACTGGGACCTCATCAAAATAAAAGTTTCTGTACAGCAAAGGAAACAATTAACAAAACTAAAAGACAACCTATGGAATGGGAGAAGATATTTCCAAATAACATACTGGATAAAGGGTTAGTATCCAAAATCTATAAGAACTTATCAAACTCAACCCCCCCCCCCAAAAAAAAAACCAAAAAATTCAGTTAAGAAGTGGGCAGAAGACATGAATACACATTTTTCCAAAGAAGACATCCAGATGGCCAACAGGAACATGAAAAGATGCTCAGAGTGCTTGGGTGGCTTAGTCGGTTAAGCATCCAACTCTTGATTTCAGCTCAGATCATGATCTCAAAGTTAGTGAGATCATGCCCTGCTCACGGACAGGGCCTGCTTGGAATTCTCTCTCTCCCTCTCCCTCTCTCTCAAAATAAAATAAATATTTTAAAAAATGATGCTCAGGGGCCAACATGGCGGAGAAGTAGGGGGAATCCATACTTCCCGTGTCTCTCAAACAAAGAAGTGTAGAAGCCAAAGGACTGAACACCAGAGCCCGGGCAGAAAAGACTGAATCTACTGGGAAGAAAATGGGAAAGCCAGAAAAAAGATAGGTGGGCGACTGCCAACTGGGGGAGATTTTAAAAAAGGCCTTTGGGCACGGAGGGGAGGGACCCCTTCTGCAGAGAGACAAAGAGAAGAGAAAGGGCGGCTGGGGAAGTGTCGAACCGGATCTGGACAGGAGAAAGACCCCGGACCCTGCGGCTGAGACTGAGAGGGATCGAACCCTAACTGCGGGGCTATCTCCAGCCTGGGGCCAGCTCCCCCGCGCACCTAGGGAAGAGGGGAGCCAGGCGTGGGTGCGGTGGCAGGTTAGGGGCTCGGTCCGCACTTGGAGGAGGTGGTTCCCTCCCTGGAGGGCTGCGTGGCAGTGCGGAACCTGCCTGCAACCACCACCCCGGGGCTCGAGGCAAGGGCCGTGGCTGAGTCTGCAGTAGGAGAAGGCCGTCCTCCCCGAAGTGCAGCGGCACAGACAAAGCCACCGGCACCACACGTCGCCACCCTGAGCGGCGCTTCCCCAGCGCCAGAGCGCAGGGAGCAGGATCTGAATCCTAGCCAAGCGCAGGGTCAGGGGAGCCGGCGGACAGAGAAGGACCGCCCCGTCTGCGCTCGGGGCACAGTGAGGACGACTCAAACGGAGTCCTCCGATCCGCTGGGTGGAGAAGAGACTGGGGGATCACCGTTCGCCCCTCAACCCCACCAAGGCGGGGCCTCAGGCCCCCCCCCTCCACGCAGTAGTGGGGGTGGTTCCAGATTACGCCAAACCACGCCCCTTTGCACTGCGTACCTGCGTATCCACCGGAGGGGCCCTAGACCCTGCAGACGGCTATTCCCGACAAGGTCTGCAGCATTGCCTGG